>NC_068991.1:27483703-27492137 GCF_001194135.2 Octopus bimaculoides
GCAAAGGTGACCTCGGAATGAATTACATTCAAAACGTTAAGAATCGGAAGAAATGTCACAAGTTATTATTCCGACACGTGAACTATTCTGCCGGCTCACCGCCCTTTTGGAAAAATTTAGGCAAAAACAACTAACTTTGACCCGAGAGGGTTAGTCGAAGTTCTGAAAATGAAAAACTTAATGCAGAAGAAGCTAGTAATTTTGGAAGTAATATTTGGGATAAGCCAGTCAATCGTAATGGAGATTTAGTATGGTTAAAGTAAGTCGGGGAAGTAGTGAATGAGATGCAGCCAAATCTAAGACTAACTAGTGCATTAATGAGTAAACTTTTAGGGAAAATGCTGAATTGGAAGGGCACATGACCAGATTTAATTCAAGGCTACTCACTAAAGAAATTTGGCAGTTTACATGGGAGGCTGAGGGAACAACTTCAGAGTTACCTAAATAGAGGAATAATATCAGATTGGAACACTAGAGGGAAGACAATACTCCTTAGGAAAGATAAAAGCAAAGGTAATACAACTAGCAATTATAGACCAATCACTTGCTTATCATTAGTGTGGAAGCTGTTAATAGGAATGCTTTCAGAAAGCATTTACGAGCAGCTTGACGACCAGAAGTTACTGCCAGAAGAACAGAAAGGTTACAGGAGAAAGGCGAGAGGAGCGCATGCTTTTTTTATACAGAGACAAAGCAGTTCTAAAGGAAGTAAAAGCTATAAAGAAAACTCTAACAATAGCATGGATAGATTATAGAAAAGATTATTACATGATCCCACACTCATGGATAAGTGAACGTTTGAGTATATTCAGTATAGCAGACATTAGGGAATTAATCACCTTTAGAATAAAGAAATGAGAAGTAGATCTTTACTCAGTTGACAGAGTATTAGGGAACGTTAATATCAAAAGAGGAATTTTCCAGGGAGACTCGTTGCCCCCTTTAATATTTGTCTTATGTTTGATCCCCCCCTCTGTTTAGTATTTAGGAAGGCAAAGGCAGGGTATCGTCTGAGAAATCGTAAGGGGAAAATTAACCATTTGCTCTACATGGATGATCTGAAGCTTTTTAGTAAGAATGAAAAAGAGATAGATTCCTTAATACAGACTGTAAGACTCTTCAACAAAGATGAATTTGACATAGATAAATGTGCAATGTTAGTCATGAGAATGAGACAGGTAGTCAACAGCGAAGGCGTCCAACTACCAGGTAGCCAGACATTAAAATGTTTGAAAGGAGGAGAGTGTTATGAGTATCTAGGAGTATTAGAATCTGACAAAGTACTAACTATAGAAATGAAAGCAAAAATTGAGAAGGAGTACAACAGAAGGGTGAGGAAACTAATGAAGTCAAAGCTAAATGGCCTTAATCTAGTGAAGGCTTTAAATACTTTGCCAGTACCATTATTAGATACTCAACAGCTTTTGTAGGTAGGACAAAAACTGAATTAGCAAAGCTAGACAGAAGAATTAGGAAGGCATTCAAAATGAATGGCGGACTCCACCCGAGACCAGAAGTAGCAAGATTATATTTACCTAGAAAGGAAGTTGGAAGAGAGTTAATATCAGTAGAAGACTGTGTTGAGTGAGCTAGAGTAAATATAGACTCTTACGTACGAGAAGGTTTGTTAAAAGTTGCTTGGATCACAGCAAGACAAGGAAACCAAAAACCCAAACGAAGTTAAAAACCTAAAAAAAAACTGAAATTATCTGACTGGCAGAAGGCGTTGCGTGGTAGATTCCCTAAGATAGTTGCAGCAAATAGAAGTAGTGAGACGAGGTTGTGGTTGCAGAAAGGACAGCTGAAAAAGGAGACAGAGAATTTGTTAGTAGCAGCACAGGATCAAGCATTAAGGACTAATTGGATAAAAGCCAAGATAGACAAAAACGAAGCGGATTCCCAGTGTAGGTTATGCAAATCAAAAGAGGATAGCATTACTCATATAGTAAGTGAATGTAGCATGCTGACACGGAAAGAATGCAAGATATGACAAACTAGGGAGAGTAATCCACTGGGTGTTATGTAGAAAGCTAGAATTTGAACATATTGATAAGTGGTATGAACATGAACTTAGTAAAATACTATAAGGTAAGAAATACGAGATGCTGTGGGACTTCAACATTCAGACTGACAGAGTAATAGAAGCTAGAAGGCCTGATTTAGTAGTAGTAGGTAAAGAGAGTAGAAAATGCCAGATAATTGACTTTACAGTCTCACGTGATGAGAAAATCAATATGAGAGGTATAGAAAAAATAGCAAAGTACCAGATCCTAGCTATTGCACTACAGAGACTATGGGAATTGTTGGTAAAATGTAACCAAGTAGTTATAAGTGCATTAGGAACTATCCTTAAAGATTTGAACAGATGGCTAGTGGAAATAGGCATAAAACCCAGTTTAGTACAGCTCCAGAAAACAGTGTTAGTAGGGACAGCTGGGATACTTAGGAGAGTTCTTGGCATCTAAGTTTACTTGTTTAGCCCAATATTAGTTTTTTTTCTTTTCCAACAGTATAATCTGTTGTGCGTAGAAGAAGAAGAAGAAGAAAAAGAAGAAGAAGAAGAAGAAGAAGAAGAAGAAGAAGAAGAAGAAGAAGAAGAAGAAGAAGAAGAAGAAGAAGAACAACAACAACAACAACAACAACAACAACAACAACAAATCAGTAGCAACAGAATTGATTATTTAACACAGGGTAGAGGAGATTTTATAACCAAATAAATAGGGGAGAAGAAAGTACTGAAGATGAGATACTTAATGCAGAAGAAGTTAGAAAGTGTGGGCGTAATATTTGATATAAGCCAGTCAATCATAATGGAGATGCAGTATGATTAAAGAAAGTGAGGGAAGAAGTGAGTGCGAAGCAGCCAGACCTCAGACTAACTACTTCATTAATGAGTAGGGTTTGTAAAAATGCCTAATTGGAAAGACCCTGGACCAGATTTAATTCAAGAGTGCTGGCTAAAGAAATCTTGTATATTCAGTATAGCAGACAACATTAGAGAATTAATCACCTTTAGCATGAAGAAATGGAAAGTAGCTCTCGATTCAGGTGACAAAGTCTTGGGAAAAATTAAATTCAAAAGAGGAATTTTTCAAGGAGACTCGTTAATCCCTTTAATATTTGTCTTATGTTTGATCCCCATTAGTTTGGTATTAAAGAAGGCAAAGGCAGGGTGTCGGTTCAGAAATAGTAAGGGGAAAATTAACCATTTGCTCTACATGGATGATCTTGTCAAAAAACGAAAACTACTTAAAAACGAACAAACAAATCATGCAGAAGATAGATGTCTTCAATTGATAATGTTCTTAGACTCAAACAAGAACATCACCTTGTATAATTCTTGAACCTGTTGTTTCTCACTGGTCTTTCAAATCTTGCTTTATCGCTTATTAGACTTTAACAATCGCTCAGAATATTGGTATACATCCAGAGAATATCATGTAAATCGAAATTAAATCCTTAACCCTTTTTTCGTTTTGCACCACACTAAGTCGAAAGTCGTAGTATCCATTTCATCATGTTACTCTGAGCACATACAGCAATTTCAGCCTGAGAAGTATCGAGATTAGTTTCAGTTGATTGACTGATATTGAAGCAAATTTTATTTTTTATGGGTTTGTAACTTTTTCATTATTGCTTTTCCAAAACAATTATGATATTCCTAATTGACATAGAATCTAAATGTTCAGACATATTAGATGAGTAGTGTCAAATTGAAAAGATTCATTAACTTTGGGATATTGCCTCAGAGTCTACGAGAAGAGAAGTGTGAGTAAATTACTAGCTTTAATGAACGATATTGTTTATCGTAAAATTTATTGTAAAATTTATGACAATATTATTACCAGGCAACTGATGAGTTATGCAGTAAAATAGAAAAGTCTTTGCTGATGACAATAAGCTTCAGAAAGTAAGCAAGGATGCATTGACCGAAGAGAACTTCATCTGTACCTGTGTGTTAAGAAGCTCGATACCCAACCACGTTTCCGGGTTCAGTCCCACTGATGGTACCTTGGGCTTCTAATAGTCTTCTATTATAGCCTCGGGTCGACCAAAGATTTGTGAGTGGATTTGGTAGACGGAAACTGCGTGTATTTATATACCTATGTGTTTGTGGCTTTGTGTCTGTTTTTGTTCTCCATCACCGCTTGGCAAACGGTGTTGGTGTGCTTATATCCCCCTAACTAAGCTGTATGGCAAAAGAGACCGATAGAATAAGTACTGGGCTTAAAAGGTGAGTCCTAGGGTCGATTTGTTCGACTAAGACCTTTCAAGACGGTGCTCTAGCATGACCGCAGTCAAAGGGCTGAAACAGGTAAAGGAGTAAAAGGATTAGTGTGATGGAATAAAGTCATTATTGTCTACAGCATGTGTTCATGCATCCTTAGAACTTTCCAGTTAAAAAGACCTTTATACCAACCAACATCGTTCTCTTCTCAACATTTGCCAAATCTCACTTTGAATACTCCTGCTCACTGTAGTTTCCTTATACGAAAGAAAATATTATGAGAATTGAAGCAAATCGGAAATCAATCATATAACAAAACAAAATAGCATGGCAGACCTTGGCATTTGGATCGCCTCAACATTTTCAAACCCCATTTTTCTCCAATATCACCATAAACGCAACTAGATTTGTATAATGTGAAAAATATTCCATCAATACTGTCCAAATGATGCCGGTATCATATCGCCGCAAAATAAACCCTCACCCGTTCTATAATCCCCCTACAAAAATAGAGCTTGCATCACACCATATCTAAATATATGTTTAATAAATCTCTCATTTATGACTCACATAGCCCTATGCGCGAGCGCGTATGTGCATGTACGTGTGTGTGTATGAAACGTAATCTGTGTTTGCTTGGATGAATCTGTATGCCACTCTGTTCATTATGTTAAAACCCGAAGGCAGTGTGTAAGGGAGATAATTCTCTTATAAAAATTACCCAAGCGTTAATAGTGCTATGTTTTGTTGCTATTTTATTATAACCGGCTATAGTTTGTGTTGCAGTCGAGAAGAGTGTATTCAATGGACATCAAATATATAATTTACTTTTTTCTACCAATATGATCTAAATATTAAAAATAGTAATCATAAATAATTCTACTTGGACATTTTCGAGGTTGAACAATTTAAACACATACAACGATTTCATATAATCATTGTTGTTGTTGTTGTTGTTGTTTTTGTTGCTGCTGCTTCTGCTGCTGCTGTTGTTGTTGTTGTTGTTGCTATTGTTTTCTTTTCCGTTACTTTCTATTTCAAATCTTTTCTGTTTTTTTTTTCCAGTTCCTATAGATGTCCTGTATTCTATTAATCTTCCGTTTTCTTCTCAAAAATGTATTTAAACATTTTAAAACAGCCATCGTTTCTTTTCTTGTAGATCATGTGTTCATTAACTGACATTAAAAAATTTTTTTCATTAAAAGTAATTTTAATTTTTTTACTATACAAATATAGAACGTATTTTTCTATTGATGAACTATAAATCAAACAACAAAAATACATACACAATTTCCATCAAGCACATATATTTAGTATTCACCCAACGTAGTGTCGCAGAATAGATAGATCTCGGTCGATTTCGACGATGAGTATTCCAGTTCTTATACTAAGTGTACTACAAAATCTTTGAATTTCAGTATAATTAGCTGAGTATACCATAGAGAGGTGTACAATTAATGTAACCCCCAAGCAGAGACGTGACAAGCCTAACAATTTCAGTTAAGGGAGATTGTGTGGAAGCCCGCCGAGTGGATTGAACCTTTGA
Source organism: Octopus bimaculoides (assembly GCF_001194135.2). Taxonomy (NCBI): domain Eukaryota; kingdom Metazoa; phylum Mollusca; class Cephalopoda; order Octopoda; family Octopodidae; genus Octopus; species Octopus bimaculoides. The sequence continues at coordinate 27,489,478 of NC_068991.1, forward strand.
TTCTATAGATTAAATCTATTCTGACCGGCTTCTACACAGTTTCTATCAACACATTTTCACTCTCATGGTATGGATCAGACAGAGACTACAGGGCAAACATTGGCTCAACACTAGACACAGTGGTGTCGAACGTGCTGTCTCATGATATCAAAGCGAATTTCTTAATGACACAGCTTAATGACTCAACGTACGGAGATATACAAAAAGCACTGGTATACACGCACTGGTATACATTGAATGTGCATAAATGTGTACAAGCATTTACTCATACATGCACAGAGTAGAAGTCATCGGTCAATGGTTATTTTCAAGGCTAGCGAAATGTCCTTTGCTAAATCTCTTCAAAATGGAGCTATAATGAGGCTATCATATATCTTATTTGTTAATTTATGCATTAATGTCTTCCTCTGTCGATTCCATCGTAGAATCTATCAATCTTGGTATTGTCTAGACATTAAGACATTTTAATGCTGAAATAAGATTCCCTCGTCAAAACATATTTCTCAACATAAACCATCAACACATAAATTTACTTTCAACCAATGATAAAGAGTACTTTTTAAGTGGGCACTCGATTTGCTAGCAACACCAGCCAAACATTTTTTCAGATAATACTGTTCTATCACTGAAAAAGAAAGTCTAACACATTAGGCAATGTAGTCCTAGATATACAATGCTTGTAAATAAGAGAAGATTGTCACAGGACACATCTAATTATAGCGTACTTTTCATGTGAGCGCTCGATTTCCTAGCAACAATAACCAAATTCTGCTCAGATTACACCGTTCTGTCATGAAAAAAGGAAGGATAACACATTAGGCAATGTAGTCCAAGATATACAATGCTTGTAAATAGGATAGTCACAGAACATATCTCATTATAAGCGTGCTCATTCAGACAACTCCTCTTGATGGTACTTAAACGATTTAATTTTCTTCAAATATTTTATAACTAGGAGAATCGTTCGAGTAACAGAAAAAGTTCCTTGCTATATTTAGATGTGTATAATTATGTCCTGAGTTCACACCGCGTTGATGTCGACTATATTTTCATTATTCCGCGGTCGATAAATTAAAGTACTTATCAATTACTTGGCTCAATTTATTCGACTACACCTTCCTTAAAATCGAAGATTATGTACCTAAGTTTCAAACTAATATGTTGCTCATTGGTGAGCTAGACGTGGCCATCTCGGTTTTTATTTAGACAAAGTGTAATTAACGACCACATTTTCCTATGTGTACTTCCTTTTTTAAGTCATTATTATGTGTGTTAAGACAAATTTACTTTCTATTTCTAAAACGTCGAGTAGCCACCAGAAGGTTTTCTCATTGGTTTAACCAGTGTTGTTCTTGTTTTTCTCTTTTTTCAAATTTATCTTCTTTATTTGTAACGTCTTCTCAATATTCACATTTTATATCTCCTCTGGATGTACGTAAACCGGTGGCTTCTAAGGTTCAACTCCAAATCGTGTTGAAACTAGTAACGTTATTAAGAACGCCTATCGAATATGCTTTTTTAAAGCAATGGTGCCTGATTATTAACATATTATAGTTTGGTGGAATTAACGCTATTTGTGAGGATTTCTAGTATAACTACCTTAGTTAGTAAATGATAATATTATAGTATTATTATTACGAATAATTGTTATGATTATTATATTTATGAGCATTACTGTAATGCGCTAAATCATTGGTGGTGTTTTCATTTTGATAGTTGTGTTAGTATTAATAGCACCATAAATGTAACTATCGTACGAAATAATTTTTTACTATCATTATCATAAAAGCGTCAATCGTATGCGTGTTTAACACGTAATCCACTTGAGTTCTCTCCTCTAACTCGAATAACACAGTAGCAATTACAAATTTCCAGTTCATGTAGATGTGTCCAGTTCAAGCGAGAGTGTCACGTTTGAACTTAATTTTTGCAACGACAGTATTAACAGCCTTATCTGTACACTTCCAAGTACCATAATCTAATAAGATTTTGACACAAGATTTGGTATATAAATTTGATCCCAAACACAATACCATGAAAATTGTCTACATTCGCTTTGCCGGATATTAATCTATAAACTGCACGTTCATGCAGACTACGATGGAACATGTATACTGAATAATTACATTTAAATTATGTTTACTGTTGATCCAAGTATCTTTTTCCCGCTTGTATTTTCCGAATTATTATATTTCGTGGTGATCAACATCAAAATAGTTATAGACGTCATAACTGAGAAATATTCCTCATAGCATGTTGTTGAGGTATTTTTCCTTTGGGGTTTTGCACATGGTTTTGCGACACTTTTCCCTTTTTTTTTTTTTTTCGAACAAAACATAAACAAAAAATAACGGAAAATAATAAAGTATATTGATTTAATACCTGGAAATGTATGACTTGTAGTACCAACTGATATCACAGGTATCAATATAAACTCTAACCCACTTATTGTGGACTTTTGTCTAAAGCGCTCAATAGAAAACATATCACATGTTTATATGAATATATATATGTTTGTATATAATGATTATAATTATATAAAAAGAATAATACGAACTGCTGCAATAATACTCTCTTCTCAACACATGTAATACGTATGCACCTATGGGTGTGTTTGTACGTAAATATATATGTATATATGTATATATATATATATATAT
>NC_068991.1:27492670-27493854 GCF_001194135.2 Octopus bimaculoides
TCCAGCCTTTGGAATGTCATCTTCGCTGTATGTGGTTGAGCTTTACCCTGATGGAAGAATACCAAAGATGGTCGTTTTTCTTCTAGCGCTGACTTAAGCCACTGAAGCTTCTCGCAGTAGTTCTCTTTGTTATCGTTTGGTTTGGGTTCAAAAGTTTCAAGTGGACTAAATCTTTCATGCATCACCAAATAGATAACAACACCTTTCGTGGGTGACGACTTTTTTTTAGCCTGGGGTGCCGTTGTTTCTCCTTTCCCTACCCACTGTTTTCGGTGCTGAACATTTTTATAGAGAGTTCATTTCTCGTCACCAGTCACTATTCGGTCCAAAAAAGGTTCATTCGTGAGACGTGACATCAAAGAAGAGCACACATTCACTCTCTGCATGCGATTAGACTCTGAAGGTTTATGAGGAACCCATTGACCCAACTTGCTGACTTTTCCGATGACACGCAGGTATCGACGAATGACTGAATGACCAAATCCAAGCTTCTCTGCTAGTTCGTCAACAGTTACGATGGGATTTTGTTCCACCAGGGTTTGCAGGACGTCCTCGTCGAGGTTTACATGTCTTCCAGGACGAGGCTCGTCTTCTATGCTGTAGTTTCCGGCTCGGAATTTCTGAAACCACCGATGACACAGGATTATTGTACGATCCCCATATACTGCGTTAATATTCATCACACTTTCCGTTGCGTTGCAGCCTTCATTAAACTCATTAAGCAGAATATGCCGAACATGCTCCTTTGTCAATTCCCCTTTATAGCTTTGGAAACATAATTGTTAAAATCGAACTGCACTCTTGAAAACTTGAACTAAAAATAAGGACAAGGTAAAAGTTGATGCAGGTAGTTTACCCAGACTTTTAGTTCATGCAATTGAAAAAACCGCATTATTTATGGGATGACCCAATACATATATGTTTACTTATATATAAACATATATATGTAAGTATATATACATGTATGTATATATATGTATATATATATATATGTATATAGATACACACACACATACAATATATATACACATATATATGTACATATATGTGTACTTATTCATATATAAATATAAATATATATGTATATTTATATATGTGTGTGTGTGCGTGTGTGTGTGTATGTATGTGTATATATATACATACACATATATTACACAGATATACACACACACACACACACATAT
>NC_068991.1:27494428-27496441 GCF_001194135.2 Octopus bimaculoides
AGAGAGAGAGAAAAAGAATATAGGATAAAGTGGAAGACAAAAGAAAGCATTTAGAGTATAAATTGCCCTTGGAATAAATCATTTTCGTATGGAATATATGAATGTTTTTGGAATATCATTTACATATTGAATATAGAACTACATATTAATATGGATAAAGGTATGTTTATACCTTTATGTTAGTATTTTATATAAACATTATTTGCTGTTTGCAAACACATGTTAACACAACCCAGCTCCATTCACTCATTCACGCACATATATACAGAATAGAGAATGGAAGGAGCGTGATACATGTATACACACACGCACACACACATACGCATGCACATAGTCACACACACACACATTTATTTATATGTATGTACATACATACATTCATGTTTGAATGCATACCTATAGATAGTCAGAAAGATTGATAGACTGAGAGACAGACAGACAGATAGGGGAAACGATTCTCTTTAGCTAGCCTCTAATCACGACGGAAACGTAAGTATACTATATTCCCAGCATGGCTCTTATTGTATATATGTTATGTGTGTCTTTATAAGAGCACAAAAATATAAGTGTGTGTGTGTGTGTGTGTGTTTGTATTGATGAGTTATATAGTTATTAAATTTGCTGTTACTGGGCAGCAAAGCTGAATACCCTTTTCTCTGGAATGTGATGCATCTTGGAGTAGCTACATTAACCTGTCAACGTTATTGGTCACTTTTGATTTGCTGGATATATATTCATGCATAATTTTCTACTGATATTAGGGTTGTTTTTTCCCTAAAATTTCTGTTTATATAGATAAATTCATCAACTCCTTTGTCACAGGGTAGCTGTAGACTACGAAACCCTACTGAGGAGTATTTTCATCATCCCTTCAGATCGTTTTTTTAATGAGTGCATACTTGATTGATTCGTTTTTTTCCGTATTGTTCAGCAGATGTCTGTGATATAAAGCAACATATAAATCATTTAGACTAACCTAATGCCTCTACATCCGTCTCCCTACCAATCATTTCTGCCAAGGCCACTAATGCCATGGAAGTTACCAGTAGGTGATAATATCTTCCTTGTTGTCATATCTTTGTTGCGTATATCTTTATTTACCAAATTGTCCAATTTACCAAGTATTGGTTTCAAATTTTGGCTCAAAGCCAGTAATTTCGGGGATGGTGTAGGTCAATTACATCAACCCCAGTACTCAACTGGTAATTATTGTATCGACCCCGAAAGGATGAAAAGCAAAGTCGACCTCGACAGCATTTGAACTCAGAACGCACAGATGGAGGAAATGCTGCTATGCATTTTCCACGGAACGCTAGCTTCAGTTTTCCAAATATTAGTAACAGATCTGGTATTGCAAAAGTGTTATGGTATATGTTCTTATTAAATAGACATCTATGGCTACCGTAGCTTCCGCTGTCTGCTGAGGTAATTTTTTATCATTTTAGCATAACTGACAGCACTAACATATGGAACATCTTCATGAACTTTGAGATATTTGTAGCTTTTGACATTGGAAATATGGTGGATACATAGGTCATTGGTATCCATATTCGTGCTTTTGTCAATTATTTTTCTTAGTTTACATGTGAGTAGGAATAAGTATAGAGAAAAAATACACACACGCGTACAGACAAATGATCGTACACGTAACTTCACTGAGGAACACATACAGTCACACATGACACAATGTACCACGCATACAAAAACGACATCGCCACACTTCTGACAAGCCAACACACATACACAAAATAACACCGACACGCAGAGAGACACATACCTGTCCTCTCATGTTCACTCTCCTGCCCAGAATTACTCCACAACCTTACTCCATATCCCCGGTCAATTAGCAGCTCAACACCACAAGGGCTTTTGATGTGGAATCGGGTATTTGTTTCTTTTTTCGCTTTCTTTTACTATTTCCATCAGTTTTCCATTATCCGAAAAATACCAATTCCTAAAATGTCATAGCCATTGACATACATACATATATATGTATGTATGTATGTATATATA
>NC_068991.1:27496451-27497179 GCF_001194135.2 Octopus bimaculoides
TGTGTGTGTGAGTGTATGTAGTAAAGCGAGTTGCCAAATCAATGTGGTAGTTCAATGGTGCTACTAGTTTTCGGCAGAACGCTCTGGATCATTTATATACAATATCGATAGCAGGGGGGAGCGAGCTCCTACTACCCTCCAGCAGTTAGCAGGATTACGGAACTGGTTCAGATTCGAGCTGTTTGGCACATCCTCAGCCGCGTTAGCGGAACCTGATCTAAGCTGTAACTCCAGTGCGCCGGTGCTCGCGGTTGAGGATGGGCTAAGCAGCACGAAACTGAGTCATCCCGCTATCCCGTTAGCTGCTGGAATGTACTAGGGATTCGATTCCCCTGCTACCGATGTATTGTATATAAAGAGTGCAGAGCGTTATATAGATAAAGGGTGCCTGGGGCTAAACAAGCATCAACATTCAACTGCCACTTGCGATTTTATAACTAGCTATTTTGCTTGCTATATATATATATTATACACATGTAAATATGGTGTATGCTTGTATGTGTGTATATATGCATGTGTCTGCATGTATATATTTATATATATACATACATTTATACATATATACATATATATATATACATACATATCTATACATATATACCCATATATATATATAAATATATACATACATACCCATATAAATATATACATACATACGCATGCATTAATACACACATACAAGCATACACCATACTTACATGTGTATAATATATATATATATATATATA
>NC_068991.1:27498180-27499699 GCF_001194135.2 Octopus bimaculoides
TGTGTGTGTGTGTGTGTGTGTGTGTGTGTGTGTGTGTGTGTGTGTGTGTGTGTGTATACATAAACTATAAACCAACGATCAATATTTTTTATACTATTCGTTGAAAGATTTTGTGTCGATATACTGCTATAGTCTGTCTTTACTATTCGATGGATACTCCGACTTAGCTGGTAATTTATCATTAATTACATTATTAATGATACCTTGCAATTTAACAAACCGTCATTTTCAAACACTTCTTGCCACTTAACCTCACATCTCTTTCTTTAACAGTCTCTGCAGATTTTAGAAATCTTTTGTAGCGTATGAAATACGACCAATGTTTCACTGGTGTACTCGAAATGTTGACGACTTTAAACTATGCTGAATATTGGTTTGTCTCTTTTCCGTTGGATTGGTAGAACCAGTTAAACAACGATATTAAGCTGACTCTTCTTAAATTCTGATTTCTCCATTAAATGTCAACTTTTACATTCAGCTTTCCGGGATCAATGAAGCAAGGACTTGTGAAATGTTGCTTATGATGACAGCGTTGATTCAGGATATTCGGGGGAACTGACGTGGATGACAAGACAGACATGAGATAGGGGGATCTATCTAACCCAGCAGAGAATACGACGAAAGAAGCAGGTCTCAACGGTGTAGACCCCAGCCTCGAGATAGATTTCGGTATTAGACACTTTATCCAACCTCGTAAGAATGAGGATACGCTGGAACGATCTGATATGGAATGCTTCCAGTTGTCTGACCTTGATTCGATAAAGAGTCCTGCTCTCAGGACCGCGTAGGAGGCTGGATGCACAGGCAGCTGATAAACGGAGATGTTTTTTTTTATATATTTGCTTGTGTTGTATTAGTGTCCTTATAATCGATGTTCCCTTCCGAAAAACATCTGCGGTTTTGTAGCTAAATGAGAAATTAATAATAGTTATTATTCCAAGTCACAAGAAGCAGGCTTCGTAAACCGGTAGACACAATGTTTTATAACACATAGTTAAATCCCTTTAAATTCTTAGTTCAAAATCTACCAAAGTTTAAATTCACCCTCCAAGATTGCATGAATAACTTATGAAGAGGGGTTGATTAAACAGCTCTCCGCCTCAAAGCAATCTGCCACTTGGTGTCCATGTTTAGAATCAATATTATTGTCGGACATGCTACACTACTTTCTTACGAATTCTTCTCAACTTCCAATTGTGGAATAAAATCTACTCTGTCTTGTGTAGAATGTTATTCGTGTGGATTTACCCTACAGTCATATATACAGTATAACTGTTGCTTCCATCCAAGCTTAGCAAAAATCGACTAACAGGAGAACATCACTGCAAAACAAAGATGCACCACGTAACAATACAACCTCACTCGACGACGCCGATCGGCACACTGATGCCAAAGTGTCGCGGGAAGTGGCCTCTAGCACCGGAAGCCTGAACTCCAACGGGCTTGTACCATAGAGAACGTTTACGGTTATTTTGGGGTACCTCTTAGTATATATATATATATATATATATATATATAT
>NC_068991.1:27500269-27501466 GCF_001194135.2 Octopus bimaculoides
ATATATATATATATATATATATATATAGTGAGAAAAAGGATATAGTCAGAATTTTGGTTAATTGTTTATTAACGCTTTCGTTCGTTTATAGAACTCGTCCATACAAAATCAAAATTGTAAAAACGGAACGTTTCTTTGTTCAGTTATATGAATCGGATGTTTTTACGTTGTTTCGAAGAGGAGAAAACATTTTGCTGTTTTGGGAAAGGGGGAAAGAGACAAAGAAAAGCAAACAGGGGGGGGGGGAAATAAACAGAGAGAGAGAGAGGTCTCAGGCCAATCAAGGAAGAGGAAGTAAAGTAAAGGATGGAGAAATTATAGATAGATAGATAGGAAGAAAGAAAGGGAGAGCGGTCTCTTTTCAATTTGATGTGGTCAACCCGTTGAAATTTCATTAAAAAGCATTTTTCCTTCTTAACATGACGTATCTCTACTGAAGTGATTGACCCAAAAATACGTCAAATCCGACCAAATGAGCTCAAAGGCTTCCTAACAAATACCCCTTAGAATTAATAAACAATGGAATTAAAGAGGTGATGAAACTGAGAATCGGACAACTAAGGACACCAAAGGAAAAAATTAATGAACACACGGTTCCATTTATCAATATGCACAATCCTTGGGTAGCTAACATTTTTCTCACCATAAAATCAAACATACCAATACTTCTACAAATGTTCAAGAGATGACCCAAAGTTCCGAAGAGCAACAGAGCTACATTTAATCAGAACATTCTCTCCAAAATTAAATATTTGAAACAGAATCAGAGGAACTACATTTTGTCGAAAATATTAGAAAGAAAAACAGAGACAATATGCATGAACACCCTCACCCCAAATGAAACAAACTGTGAACATTACATGGTTAGCTCCCACAGACGTTGTGCCTAGCTAATACGACTAGGGAGAAAAAAAAGCAGATGACTGCTCCAATGAACACTATATTGGCGTCTGACAATATTCACAGACCACGTAAGGTGACATCAGTGTATGCTAGATGGTTTTGGTGTCAGCCCCAAAACTTCTTCATGGTCATTTTACCACTATATTATTATTTTTTTGATAGTAATGACGACGCGTGCAGAGAAAACATTTATATTACACTGTTATTATTGCTTTTGACTGTGGCTCCAACGTTGATAACGTGATACTCAATCCTATAAATGAGCAGATATATATATATATATATATATATATA
>NC_068991.1:27502990-27504390 GCF_001194135.2 Octopus bimaculoides
TATATATATATATATATATATATATATGCCAAGATTCACTTCTCTACGACACGCACCTTGTTTTTAGATACGAACTAGAACTAGGTGAACTAATGTCCCGACCGTCCACTGCACAAGACACCACTCAGCAAAGGTTGAGGGGCTGTTTTGTGAACAATGCATCCATTTAGTCAGAATCACTTCAAATGTTTGCAAACAAGTGCGAGCTGTTTTCCGAGTCTAGAAATTTTGTTTCATGTTGACAGAAGTCATGTTTGATTGTCTGCATATGTCTGCTTTCGCTTGGAGATGCTTTCATAGGTCTAATTCTCAGGAAAGCATTGGTAACAGACACTGTCTTGCTCGATGTAAGTAGCCCTGAACACAACAAATGCATATCTGGTGCAAACCGAACGCTCTCCTTATTACACAAGACAATTAGCTCTCATGCAGTACGTTATAAATACAGTCGCTTTCACATATAAAGTGATGTAACTAACACAATGTTATTAGACAATGAACTTACATTTGAACACAATTCATAATGTTTGATTCTTGGTTCTCAACGCATAGACACTTGAAATTTAAAACTACTAAATATACACGAGAAAATAATTTAAATAAATATATCAAATAAACTTTATCAACAGCTTTATGTATTTACTAATTTTGTCGTTTATATTACTGCGTGTATTGATTATAAATTTTATTTGAAAACTTATTTAAAATACTGGCCAACGAATCTAAAGTTATGACTGACAGTCTATCTATCCATCTATCTATCTATCTATCTATCCGTTTGCTTATATTTAAAAGGTCAAAATTCTTTTAATGTTAACATTTTATTTGCATTTTCCAGCGACATAAAGATCACGATCACATTTTAAGATGAACTTTGGGGTAAAGAGATAAGAAAATTTATTCCATGTGCATACTGTGTGACAATATATACATGCACACACCTGGAAAGGGCGGAAAAGAGAAAGAGAAGAAAGCGTCACAGATACACACGCACGCGCAGGTACACACACACACACACACATGGACAAACATGCACACAGACAAAGACATACGCGCACACACACAAACACACAGATACACAAACCACACACGTATATATATGCATCTATGTTTATATGGTATGTACGTATGTATGTATGTATGTATATATGTATGTATGTATGTATGTATGTATGTATATATCAAAATAAGCAACAGGATATCAAGTAGTAATGCAGTACGACCGTTTCAAGCGGTCGTACTGCATTGCTACTTGATATGCTGTTGCTTATTTTGATTTTATTCACCTTACTTCGAGCTGTGCGGATAATATTGGACTGAGTTGGTGCTTCAACTTAAGTACCTTATTCAACAGAATCTTAATTATTTCTTTATATATATATATATATATATATATATAT
>NC_068991.1:27505115-27506028 GCF_001194135.2 Octopus bimaculoides
TATATATATGCAACGGCTTCTTTCAGTTTCCGTCTACCAAATCCACTCACAAGGCTTTGGTCGGCCCGAGGCTATGGTAGAAGTCACTTACCACACAGCCATTCCTGCGATATATACAAAATATGGGTGTTTAGTTCACAGGTGATCTAAACGACTAGGTACGCTGGGTAAGTGCTGTGAGGGATTTCCAGGGCTCCGAGGTCATAGCTGAGGCGGGAGTTACGCAACCATTGTAGATTTCCGATATAGTGGACATATAATTGTTAAGGAGGACAAGTGTTAAGGCAAGACAAACATCTCAAGTCATATACGTTATTATTATTGGAAAACTTCAAAGTCTTACACTTGTTTCTGGGATATCCCAAAGTATGAGATATTCCATCACCGGAGACAAATAGGGAAAATGTGAGGGGTATGGATTAATGAAACGATGACATTGAGTACAGGAGAAAAGGAATAACGAAATGAGGAAAAAGAAGAAAAAGGAACCATAAACGTTCACAGATCTACTTTCCGATAGTGTAGATGTTAGTCCGTACGTTCTTAGGTGCAATCTTGTATAAATCCTTGTATGGTTATAGCCTTAATAGTCTAATTCGTGCCGATTTTTAAAGGAAAGAAAAAGGTGAATAAATACTTGCCATTACATTTTTGATCAACCAAAAATGAACCGTTTTGTTGCACAATGCGTCTCCATTTTTCCTTCAACTTCAAAATACCCTCTTCCCAGAATTGAGGAGGTTTCATGGCAAATAAGTCGAAAGGTAAGCTACTATAAATCAGCACGAACTTTTCGGACAACCCAATATTTTATTTTGTATATTTTTACGTTAACTTCCTTTACCTCCTCCCCTCTCCTTATTTATCCTCATACACACACACGCACACACACACACACATATATATATATATA
>NC_068991.1:27506678-27508088 GCF_001194135.2 Octopus bimaculoides
TATATATAAATACATGAACTACACCTATACACACTAAAGGCTAAAAGCTATATAAAACCTAGAGAACACTGAAAGATTGATATGATTTTAACCAGAGATCAGCCAGTAGAATCAAAATAATGGAGGCAGTTCTTTCTTAAAGAAATAAACCTAGATGAGTTAATTGAAAATTCTGCCATTAGTCTAACTAATACCTTAGCATCTGGGTTGCATTTTTAATCGCATGCATGTTTTGAAAATTCAACACCACAAACTAATGTAGTGATCGTTAGCAGCAATACGATACCGATCTTTGGTTAGAATGATTTTAATCTTCTCACACATCTAATGCTGTTGTGAGAGAATGGATATCACAACATTCCCTTCTGTCTTGTAATATGAAGTGATAATTGCTAGGTGAAAAATAAACGTTATACAATCCACCATCTTTTTCAAAGGAAAGACATTAGCCTATTTACGGATGTAGAATTTAAATTTTACAGGCCTGTGTGTATTTAAAATGCTCAATATCATGACCATGTACACAGTGAATTATTCGTGGTTGACTAAATATCTATGAACTACATTCCTTCATCTCTTTTTACTCTACATCAATAACTAATCTCTCTCTCTACCTCTCACTACCATTGTTTCCCATGCACATTTACTCTTTCTTCGTTAAAGACTCCAATGTTGAGATAATTATATTCCATTCGTAGCAATATTGAAGACAGGGATGTGATAACGGATGCATCTGAGAATACACATTCAAAGCTTGGACAATTGGTTTTAAATCGTGCCATTTTCATAATATCACTCGCATGTTTATGTCGACATTACCAGTGGCGTTTATTAAATGTGGAATAAATATTGTGTAAAGATAGTCAAAATCTGCCTTACCGGTCGATATAATTTCATGAGTACATTATGTATAAACATGTCCTTTATCATTTACTCGTTTCAGTCATTATACTTTTGCCATGCTGGGTCAGACTCATAGAATTTTTAGTTGAATGAATCGACCCCTGTACGTATTCCTTTCAAGCTTGGTACTTATTCTATCGGTGTTTTTGTCGAACTGCTAAGATACTAGGACGCAAACACATCAACGCCGGTTTCTAGTGATGGTGGGGAACAAACACAGACACAAATTCACACCCACTCATATATATTGGCAGACTTCTTTTAGTCTCCGTCTACCAAATGCACTCACAAGGTTTTAGTTGGCACGAGGCTATAGTAGACGTCCCTTGCCCAATATGCCACGTAGTGGGACTGGACCCAAGACCAGATGACTGGGAAGCTAACTTCTCAGCACACAACCACGCTTACGTATATATATATGTGTGTGTGTGTGTGTGTGTGTGTGTGTGTGTGTGTGTGTGTGTATGTATGTATATATGTATGCATGTATGTATGTATATATATATA
>NC_068991.1:27508865-27510411 GCF_001194135.2 Octopus bimaculoides
ATATATATATATATATATATATAAATTTAGTAAATGGAGTAATACGCATATGTTAAATGAATTCTTTTATTTCCAGCATATGTTTCGAAGATTACAAATGGTTCCTTCCAAAGGAATAGGTGATGTTGATAAAGATGTAATCTTCTCTTCACGGAGATACATAGGAACTAGCTTAACCGTAAGACATTTTAACCGAATGTATATATATATATATAATATATGCAAACTGATATTGAACACTTCAACCACCTCCTCCGATTTACAGAATTCTTCAACTGTAAGGATTTAAATGATGAGTCAATAGTCATAAATAAATCCCACTTCACCTCCTACAAGGGAAAGGACAAGACACGATTTCAAAATTTCCCCTAAATACCAAAGATGCAAATAAAACCTACGTGAAGAAGAAAAGGAAGCCTTACAAACACTAAAGAATAACAACTCAATCATCCTAAAACAAGCCGATATGGGAGGGGCGATAGTAATCATGGACAAAGATTATTATAAAGATAAAATATTGGAAATGTTAACAAACCAAACCTACTACAAGGAAGAACCCAGGCACCCAGAAAAAAACAATAATGTATAAAATCAGAAAACTAATCAATGAATTCCAAGATTCCTTCACAGACAAGGAGAAAGATTATATATGCAACTCTGTAATCAAAGAGAGCAATTTCTACGGATTACCTAAAATCCACAAAAGCTCCGAAATACGAAATGTCATAAATAGGTCGGAGAACCAGTACGTAAAAATACTAAGGCCTGCTAACCTCAAACTAAGACTAATAGTTGCTGGACCTTAATCACCAACACAACAACTAAGTCACTTTTTAGATATACTCCTAAATCCTTTGTGCTCTTTAATACCCAGTTATGTACGGGATGGCATACATTTCATCCAACACATCCCTCCTACTGTCGCAGAAGGTACTATAACCACAAGGTTTGATGCCACCAATCTCTATACTAATATACCTCACACTTTAGGCCTAGAAGCAATCAAACACTGGGTAGAGAAACATAGAGAACGGATAAATGAACGCTTCAAGACTGACTTCATCACCAAGGCCACAGGCCTAGTACTAGAAGAAAATACCTTTAGATTCGACAATAAAACATATCGATAGATAAAGGGCACGGAGTACAAGAAATATATCATTAAAAAGTGGAAATGCTTCCCTGATTATTGCTTCATCTTCTGGGACCGATCGAATGAAGACCACCTAAGTATATTTGGCCTTATACTGAACACACTTTACTCATCCATCAAATTCACGACAGAATCCAGTTGCAATGAATTACCATTCCTGGATATGCACACAACTAAGTAGAGTGTACTGTAAAATATAATAAGAACTTTTTTCAGTTTATCGTACTTCGATACAAAAACAATTCACAACCTTCCATCTCAATAAACTGCTACTGTCCCTGAAAGTTGTTTTTAATATTTACTACGGATTGCTTGAAGCTAATTTCCTTCCTACACCTCGATCTCTGGATCTTACATTTATATATATATATATATATATATATATATATATAT
>NC_068991.1:27510584-27521317 GCF_001194135.2 Octopus bimaculoides
TGTGTGTGTGTGTGTGTGTGTGTGTGTGTGTATGATAGATTCCCTTGTCATGAACGATAAATGAAAGTTCAGAAAAATAAACCTCTAATCATGTTCTATGGACACGAATGTGTCTCTTAAGGCCTGCTAATGCCTTGCAAACCTTTTGGAAAATGGAACAAGTTGAGGACTCAGTTTGCTCGAGTGCTTGTGGAGCATTTACCATGAGTGGAGGGTAAGGCTTGCTTTGCTTCGTGCCACAAAACCACAATGGCATCGTTTTGCCAGCGTGTCTTCATCCTTGCACGAATTTGGTCCCGATGCTAGAGTCGACTTTGCTCAAAACTTTGAACTGAGGAGAAGCTGGACTGGTGCCAGGTCCTGCGTGTTGATGCTTTCTTTGCCCAGGAAGAAAAGAGAATGTTGCATTGCTTCATATTCTCCTTTAGTTTGTCTTTGAAGCGCAGAGTGGCTTTCCAACTGACCTACTTGTTGGGAATTTGCCATATGTGTATGTGTGTGTGTGTGTGTGTGTGTTTCTGTGTGTGTATATTTCTGTGTTTACACATTGTTCAGGTTAAATTAGACGATTTTTATGACTCCCTTTTCTTGGAACACCTTACTGTATTGGTGAACGGTCAATGGCGTGGGCGAGCATAAATATTAATGTTGTTGATGAGAAAAAGTTAGCTGACATGGACGACTAGAAACCAGCTAAATGCTGAGAAGGTGAGTGTAGTAGGTTGAAATTTTGAATAAATTTTCTTTCTATTAAAGAAGCCGAATATTTATATACCATTCGATGATGGCTTAGCTGGCCGAAACTTCGAAGTCACTGCCAACACCAATTCTTGTTAAAGAACAATAAATGTGTACTCTACCAAATGCATTGAGTGATCCTTCAGAGTAATATAAAATTGTTTTTATTACAATACAAAAACAAACATTAAGACAGACAGACAGACAGACAGACAGACAGATAGACTGACAGACATATAGATAGATAGATAGATAGATAGATAGATAGATAGATAGATAGATAGATATGCAGAGAGATAGTATTAAATAGCTGGACAACACAAAAATATGTGTTAGCGTGTTTGTATGCCTGTCTGGCGCTATGTCTGATTTTGTGTTTATTTTGATATATCCAAGTGTGTACGTTTGCTTCCAGTACATTTAATCTTTCACTCTGTTGACTAATTATTTCTCTCTGAGTCTTAACAGAGCAGGAAGTGCAAGAATAGAGCAGCATTACGATGAAATACAGACAAACAATGTAGCCTCATTAGCTATGAATGATCACATGTTACAAACAACATTGGCTTCACAGAAGAGACATTTTCAAATCGAAAGCTCTACTATAAAACAGATATATTCTTCTTTTCCTTTTTTTCTAATGATAAAAAGACCCCACTTCTAATCTGAACGATTGGTTTTAAACATTTCACTTGTTTTTCGAAATTATTTCTTTAACAATTCTTGGGGATTGTTCTACCACAATTTGTGTCCAATTAGTGTATGTACCATTCAATTTTAATAAGAATGGGGTTGTACTTGTAAAATTATATTTAAAAATAACTAACACCACTTAATGGCAAAGTTGAATTAATACAGTACTGGGTAAGGTTTGCAATCCCGATCTCATTAGCTGTATGGTGATGTAATTGCGTCCCCGAAGTATATAACATTCAACTGCTTTGTAAATATAGTTAGGAATATGGGCCAGTGAGTAATATAGGTAACAGGTGGTAGGAAGATGAAACTCTTCGTCAATATGACTATGTGGAACAAGGCGGTGAGGTGATTGGATTGTTACCGCGCCAGACAATAATGCTCAGCGATATTTTGCCCGTCTTTGCGCTCTGAGTTCAAACCCTGCCCTGGTCGACTTTTTGCCTTTCATCCTTTCGAGTTCGATAAAATGAGTATCAGTTGAGCACTGGGATCGATGTAATCGACTTAGCCTTTCCTACGAAACTCCTGTCGTAAGTTTTCTTAAAACTAGATGCATTTTGCTTTTTCAAAAATTTGTTGAAATCTTCGAGAGTAAGCCTCGAAGGTTACTCTTTCTTCGGGGTCATATATGAATTCGCTGATGGAATTTGCAACATGGTCAGGTGAAAATGTATTTTCGGGATTGGTTATCAACTTCATTAAGTGTAGCATTTGCTGCTGCAATCCTTGTTGCTGTTCTCGTTTTTCTTTGAGTTGTTCTTGCTATTTTTGCAACTCAACTATCCCAGTTAGCAAGTCTTCCATATTTTACAATTTTCGTAAGTTTGTACAAGATTTTTGTTTCATTTTTGTCAAGGTATTTAATTTTCCACGTGAATTAGTTTAAACTCTCCGTGTGAATGACTGTCGCCAATGTTGTAAATCGGTTTTTTGCCACTGTTGTAAAGCGGGCTATTGCCACTGTTGTATCTGTCTTTTGAAGACGGTTGTCGCTATGACAGATATTGTTATCTTCCGAAGACGTCGATAGAATGTTTCTATATGGTACTATACGACCCCCAGTCGTACAGTGTTGTTATCCTCAACAAGCTGGATCATTATAACGTCCACTAAGTATCACATTATAATTACTATATCAGCACAGACACGACTATCAACACAGTCTACACGTACTCTCGACCTTCTGACCTTCTTTCTGTCGACCGGTTACTGGACTATTTATAATGGCTGTCTACTACCACTTTTTACCAGGAGGGGTGTACAAGTTCACTATGCAACAGTTGCCTGAGGTACTACAGAGATATACTGACATGCTACTAATGCATTTTGAACTACTGACCAATGAAATAAGTAGTATACTACGTTATCAATGTCAGTCGTCTCGCCTATACACCGTTTACTAATTACATGTTTAATTCTGTGTGATTTATATCTATGTAAATGATGCTAACATAAACATGAAATGAAACGGTAGCAATATTGATAAGGTTTTTCTATGTTAGCGGTGCATTTAATTTTGCTGTGAGTCAATCAATAAGTTTATAGTAGAAGACGTATCTAATTGTAGAAGCTTATCCGATGGTACATCACTGGCAGTTTCTTCATTTTGATTAGATCGAAATTGCCTGCGTTACATGATCATACATAAAATGTGTAGGAATATATTAACGCCTTTAGAACTGCTAGAGCTCAACAGGGCAGTATGTTTCTCAGCATGATTCTACATGTTTTAAATCGATAGGAAGTGTTGCTTTTAATCCAATGGTTGGCATGTTTTTAGTTTAATTCTCGCGTGAATTGAAATTATTTTTCTTGTCGTGGGAAATATGGCAAAATATTGATTTCTGACATTAGCACGACGTCAAAAGTTTTTGAGGAATGAACACAGCCAATTAAATTGTTGCTTAGCTTATCGACCCTTGGAAACTAAAGAGTTCAACTTTGGTGAATTCCAACAGATCCTGGATTATTGATTTCGGTGAGAGCAGTGATAAAACGACTGTGATATCAATGTATGTATGCGTTTATATATGTATGCATGTATGTATGTATTTATGTATGTATATATATATGTTATCAATCAGTTTCATTTCTGTATTTCTTGTCAATAGAGAAAGAGCCGGACTCTAACATAGATTCAAGGTTCCTTCATTAGAACTTTTATCAACATCATCTAGGTATTTGTGCATATGTGTGTGTGCAGTATTTGGTGTTAGTGTATGCGCAGATTTGTATGTTTGCTTTATGGATGCGTTTTTATGTATATATTTTTATGTCTAGATGCATGCATATGTATTCATGTGCTAAATTTTTGAAAAGTTTTGCATATCTTTACAGTTCCATTGATGGCTTGAATCTGTAGTCTTCTAATCAGCCTTTTTCTTTCAGGTTTTGAGAACTCTAATTTTTCCAGGTTTTTATTGAGGCAGTTCGTTTCATATCCCAATGCCCCAACATGTACGTATGTATGTATGTATGTATGTATGTATGTATGTATGTATGCATGCATATATGTATACGCGTATATATGTATATTTTACTTACTTCAGTCATACGACTGCGACCATCTTGAGGCACTACCTTGGAGAATTTTAGTCGAACGAATTGCTCCCAGCACTTATTTCTTTCAGCCTTGAACTTATTCTTATTTTGCCGAATTGCTATGTTACGAGGATACCCCAACACCAGTTGTCAAGTGGAGGGGGTCACAAACACACACACATACACGCGCGCTTATGCACACATACATACATACATACATACATACATACATACATACATACATGCATGCATGCATATATGTATTATGCATGTATATATGTATGTATAAGACGGGATTCTTTTTCAGTTTTCGTCTACCGAATCCACTCACAAGGCATCGGTTAGCACGAGGTTTTAGTAGAAGACATCTGCCCAATGAGCCACGCAGTGAGACTGAACCTGAAACAATGTGATTGGGAAGCAAACTTGTTACTACACAACCACGCTTGCGCCTGTTCATGTTTGTTTATAAGTCAGCTTATATATAAAAGCATTTTCACATTAAACTGAAGGACTACTCAACATCTTTTAGTAAAGTACATATTTGCTAAAATTAACAAGGAAAAGGTTGACTGAGTCTTCGAAGTTACGGGTTGGCTCACCATCATTAGACTGTTTGATGATGAAAAAGAAGTCGAAAATTCGAAGTCAGTGTCAATCTTTCCTTGTCAAAATTAGCGTGTGTGTGTGTGTATATATATATATGTGTGTGTGTGTGTGCGTGTGTGTGTATATATGAATGTAAATATATATGTGTGTGCATGTATATATATATATATATATATATATATATATAAGAAATAAATAAAACGAAGAACGAACACAAAAACACACCAACACGAGGACGTGGTACATGTAAAGTATTAGCAGACGCTCAGGGAAGGAAAGAAATGTAATCTTAAGTTTCGAGGAAAGTTCTTCTTTAGAAACAGGAGTCAGAAGAAAGTCCAATAGAAAAGGAAGACCAAGGAAAAAGAATCGCCAGCGATTCACATAAGAGTCCGATATATAAACTCCGAAAGTGTGATGTTTAGTCGGTGTCGCCATCAGATGAAATTCAGGTTGCAGACATGGTATACTACGCTTGTTGACTAGCGACGGGAAATCATGCACATACTGGCTCTCTTGGGACGCGAGTGAAATCAGTCAAAGGGAGATAACTCAAACTCGTCCAGAAGAAAGTAATACAATGTTTGAATTAATACTTTTAACAAGTCAATATATACAATGTCTTCTAAATTACATGTTAAACATATGAAAATAGCCTTTCAACACGGCTTTACAATTACAAGCGCCTATGTACAATTCATTTCAGTTCAATAGAAAAAAAAATCTCTTTTAAAAAAAACAAAAAAACAATAATTATCCAGGAATATAAAAAATGTTTGTGAAAGTCCTCAAACAAACTGAGAAAGTTTTTGGAAAATATACAATTCTACCACTTCTAGTCTTTTTCACTTGGGTAGGTGATTTCAAAATTGAGTGTTTCCATTAACCTTAGATTCGTTGTTTTGAATATCACTCTGTTTCAAATTATGTCGAGATGTATCGCCCGCATCTTCATTTTCATGACATGAATACTGGTTGAAATAAGATTTTTTTTTTCTGTCTAAACTGACAATCTCTTTTTTACCATGCATATCCAAAGTCATAGTTTTATCTTTAATTAACAAAACTTTAAAAGGTTCGGTGTATTTATAATTCAGTGAATTATGAGTAGCATCATTACGTACAAATACATGAGTCCAATAATTTATATCAGAAGGAACGAAACTTTTAACATTCTGTAATTTTCTCGTAAAAGAAGGAATATCAGTAAGAAATCTCTTAAGACGAGTTACATAATCATTAACATCTCCATTAAAAGAATTGGTTTCTTCAAACATTTGACCAGGTAGAGTTAATGTTGTCCCGTACAAGAGTTCAGCAGGAGAATGTTGTAAATTTTCCTTAACAGCATTTCTAACAATACCACTGGTAAAGCTTCTAACCAATTGCTAGAATCAGAATAAGTTCTTAATGAGGATTTTAACTGTCTATGAAATCTCTCTATCATGCCATTAGACTGTGGATGATAAGAAGTCGTGCGGATTCTATTAATCCCCAATAATTTACTGAATTCTGCGAAAAGGGTAGACTCAAATTGTCTACCACGGTCGGTCGTTAATTTTTATCCGGGACTCCGAATCTGGAGATCCAACTTGTAAACAAAATTTTTACTATAGTTTTTGCAGAAACATTTTTGATGGAGTAAGCTTCTGGCCATCGCAAGAAACGATCTATACATGTCAACAAATAAATGTTATTTTCACATGGAGTTAAGGGTCCAACTATATCGAAGTGGATTTGTTGGAATCTCGCATCTGGATTTGCAAATGTACCTAATGGTGATTTGATATGACGATGTACTTTAGATTTTTGACACTGCAAACATGACCTGACCCATACCAGGCCAAAGAAATCGACTTGGTATTAATTTCAATGAAGCTCCAATACCAGGATGAGATAAATTATGTAAAGTAGAAAAAATAACTTTTCTATACTTTTCAGGCACAAATGGTCTCGAAAAACCTGCAGAAATATCCGCAACTTGATCCTTAGACATTTCTTCCAAATTTATAGTGTTTAATGAATTTAATGCATCTACATTCATTCTAGAAAGTGCATCAGCTGCAGAATTTTCAACACACCCGGTATACCGTATATCCACAGTAAACTGTGAAATAAAATCAAGGTGTCTAATTTCTCTAGGAGAATATTTCTCCGAGGAACTTTTTAATGCATATGTTAACGGTTTATGGTCAGTAAATAAAGTAAATGACCTACCTTCAAGAAGATGTCTGAAGTATTTAATTGACAAATAAGCTGCCAACAGTTCTCTGCCGAAAACGCTGTACTTTGTTTCAGGTGCCTTGAATTTTTTTGTGAAGGACAATGGTTGCCAGCCCCTATACCTATATTTGAAGCATTAATTACTAATGATAATTTCGCCTCAGGAACCAGATGGTTTAATAGTGTTGCATCACACAATTTATCTTTTATGTTTTAAAAAGCTTGTAATTCTTCTTCTTTTAAAGTTATCAATTCATCTTTCTTCCTTCTATTCTTCAATAGCTCAGTTAAGGGATATAGGGTCTCAGTGACCTTAGGAATAAACTTTCTGTAAAAATTAACTATCCCTAAAAATTCTCTGAGCTTTCTTAAAGAATTTAGTACTGGAAATTTTTTAATAGCTTCAACTTTATCTGGCAATGGTCGAATTCCAACTTTATCAATAAGACGACCCAGAAAAGATACAGTGGGTTCACCAAAAACACACTTCGATGGATTTATCACAATGCCATATTTCGTCAATCTCTCGAAACTTTGTTTTAAATGGTCTTCATGAGCTTCTTCTGATGGACTAGCAACGAGAATATCATCTATATAAGCAAATACGAAAGGTAAATTTCTTGTTACTTTGTCCATAAATCTTTGAAAGGTATTTGCTGCGTTCCTCAATCCGAAAGAAGGAATTCAAATAACCCAAATGGAGTGGTAATTGCTGTTTTCGGTATATCCTTCTCTTCAACAGGAATTTGATTATATGCTCTAGCTAAATCAATTTTCGAAAAAAATAGTACAACCACTCAAAGAAGTTGCAAAATCCATAATGTGGAGAATTGGATACTTGTCTGGTTGTGTTTTCGCATTAAGTTGACTAAAATCTCCACAAGGACGCCAGTCAATGACATTCTTCTTCACAATAACTAACGGTGTTGACCAGCTTCTACTGGAAGGACGAATTATACCAACGTCCAACATATGACTAAACTCAGCCTTAGCAACCTTCAATTTATCCGGAGATAGTCCTCTCGGCTTGAAAAAACCCGGTGGTCCTTGTGTGATGATGTGATGTGTTACTGAATGCACACACTTGGCATTTAGAGCGAATGGTTTCGTAATTTTAGGGTAATTCTTCAAAATCCTGCGATAACGATTTTCTAAGGACGCCATGAAATACAATGGACTGACTGTGGCCTAAGGGCGAAAGACTGAATGTAGTGTGGCGCCAAATTCATAACAGCCGGCAATATGACGTAATGTCGTATTGCCGAGGAAATATGAGCAGTTATTTTAACCAATGGGAAAACGACAATCATATTTCCTCGGCAATACGACATTACGTCATATTGCCGGCTGTTATGAATTTGGTGTCACGCTACACCTTCAACAGATTGGCCTCAGCTGAAAACGCCTAAGGTGAGAGATGATGGTGTTAAACCTGGCTACGGATTTAGTCTAACATCCAAAGATGCCATGGTTGTATTGGAACTCGGACTATAATGAGCCCGAACCAGTACTTCGGGGTATCAGATCCGATCCTCTAACAACTCTGCCAATGAGCATTCGTACATAGACACGTACTTACACATACGCACACATGTCTACACCCACCTATATATATTTAAACAAACACACACACACACACACACACACACACACACACACACACACACACACACACACACACATGTATATACTATTTTCTGTATGTTAATACGGATATGTGTATTGTATGTGGAGGGGTAAGAGAGACGGAACGCGAGAAATATTTGGAATAAAATTTCGATTTGCGTGTAATTAGTTTTTATGAAACTTTCTTGTAAGGCAAACTTTTTAAAAATCAAAACAAAAATGACTTTTACTTTTCTTAGTAATCAATGGTTTAAAAATGACTTCCGAGTTTCAATAGTTTATGAGACACTGCAACAAATATTTAAGCAATCAATCAAATAAGCAAGTAATTTCGATTTACGTATTACCTTTAGCTCACCGACCGTTTGACGTGTTGTATAGAGTTAGAACAGATAGAAATTATTTTTTTGTGTAGATTTTTTTATTAGTGAAATATTGCGTAACAGAAGAAAATAGTTTTATTTACATGTGTGTTTGTGTGTATGCGTGTGTGCATGTATGTGTGTGTGCACGCGTGTGTGTATGTGTGTGTGTGTGTGTGTGTGTGTGTGTGTGTGTGTGTATGTGTGTGTGTTGGTGTGCGTGCGTTTTTTATACGTTAGACAAACAAGATTAAATATCAGAACACAGTTTTTATTTTATCGTCTTTTCATGGACTATACTCAAAACAAAGTTGATGTACGGACAGAGTTTATTTCGGATATGTAATTTTTGCTTACATTACACATAGTACCCAAATTCGAACTACGTAACTTTAAAGGTTTCTGATACAACAAAACAGTCTAGCTAGCAGTAGTAATGAATGATGGATAATAACCGAAAGCGTACTTTCGCTAATACAACTGAGCGAAATGGGGTTCCTCTGAATGATGTCTGGTGTGAGGTTACTCGATAGGCTGTGTAGCTTAGAGAACAGAGAATTTCTCCAGCAAGAACGGCTACTTCTTCGCATTGAAAAGTCGCAGCTCCAGTACTACAGGCTTGTGATCAGAATGTGACAGGAAAAAATTGCTAGATAGATTCTTCCAACCGCCAGGGGACTTTCGGTTAGACTAAGAAAAAGATATTTGAATAATATTTATAGTTTCAGCTTGGCACGCTTGGAAATCCAGTCGGAGAATCTAATGACGGTTGCTTCTGATAGGACATTATGCAGGAGGTTCTAAGGATTCTATTCATTCGACCATCGCAGAAATAGCAGGAGTAGAAACTGAATAGATGAGGAAATGGATGGATTTCACTCTCCATTTCTTAAGTGTTCATAATCAAAGTGATATATCAATGTACATTCTGATCTAACTTCAGAAAACAACAGAGCAATAATAGAAGGAGGTTTATACTTTCCACCACCAAGCAGAAAGGATGACTAAAGAAAATGAATACCATCGTGAAGCAAAATTTGTTCTACAAGAATTTTCCACTTACGATATGATGCTCATCAAATCAAATATTGGTTTCTAATCTTGGCACAAGGCCAGCAATTCTAGAGGAGGGCTTAGTCGATTATGTCAATCTCAATTTTTAGCAGGTATTACTTTTTATCGATCTGGAAAGGATGAAAAGCAAAGTCGAACCCAGCGTTATTTCAACTCAGAACGTAAAGACGGACGAAAAGTCGTTAAGCACTTTCCCCGGCATGTTAGTAATTCTGCTAGCTCGCCGCCATCGTCACATTAAATATTAAACCAAAACCAATTTACATGATTAGTATACTTGATATATATATATACATGTGTGTTTGTTTGTTTGTGTGTGTGTGTGTGTGTGTGTGCGTGTGCGTGAAAACAAATATATATGTATGTATAGACAGATAAATAAATAGATAGATAGAGAGAGAGAGACAGAGAGAGAGAGACAGAGAGAGAGACAGAGACAGAGAGAGAGAGAGAGACAGAGAGAGACAGAGAGAGAGAGACAGAGAGAGAGAGACAGAGAGAGAGAGAGACAGAGAGAGAGAGACAGAGAGAGAGAGACAGAGAGAGAGAGAGAGAGAGAGAGAGAGAGAGAGAGAGAGAGAGAGAGAGAGAGAGAGACATGAAGCAGGAATTAGGTATTCCTGTATTTCATCTGCCATGTATACTATTTCTGTGTTCGATAATTGGTGATGTCATCTACGTGCAATTTAATCATACCGCAAACGACTTTAAAAAAGTTGCGAACCTAGTGGCGGGTCTATAAATATATATATATGTATATGTCTGTGTTTGTGTGTGTATCTGTCTGTGTATGTGTGTGTGTCTGTATGTATGCGTCAGTGTGTGAGAGTGGGAGTGCATGTGTGTGTGTGCGTGTGTGTG
>NC_068991.1:27521640-27523547 GCF_001194135.2 Octopus bimaculoides
ACACACACACACACACACACACACACACACACACACATATATATATATATATATATATATATATGAATAAAAATGATAGTTCTAAAATCTCTAAGACATCAATGCAGTAGTTTTACTAACAAGTAATGTTCGTAGCCACTTCAACATGGCTGTCTGTTCGAACGGAGTTTACTGCGATTTTTAACCCCAAGAGGTCATCTCCTCTAGCTGGTTAACGATGCATAGCTGCATTCCATATATTGCATCTGATATATTGTTAGTAGGGAAGCGAACCCCTATCACCTTCTAACGACGAGACCAGCAGACCAGTCGGATTTCGGGCTGTTTCGGGCTATTTCTGCCTCTGTTCAGTACTGGACACCTCGTCTGCTCACAATATATATAACTTGAAGCGACACAAAATCAGCAACTGTGTGTTAAATTATATATATTGCGAACAGAAGCGAGATACTGCCAGCTCTAGCAGACGAAGTGTCTAGTACTCAAGAGAGGCAAAAATAGCCGAAACCAGACTGGTCAGTTGGTCCCGTCGTTAGAAAGTGTTATGGGTTCGATCTTCTGCTAGTAATACATGGGATGCAGGTATGCATCGAACCAGCTAGAGGACGTCTTCTTGAGGTTAAAAAATTGCAGTAAAGTCCGTTCGAACAGACAGCCATGTTGAAGTGGCTACGAACATTACTTGTTAGTATAACTACTGCATTGATCTCTTAGAGAGATTTTAGAACTGGCATTTTTATTTGTTGCAAAATCAGCGACTGTCACTTGAAATAATATATATATATATATATTACGAGCAGTAGTGAGCTACTGCCAGTTCTACGGGACGAGGTGTCCAGTACTGAACAGAGGCAGAAATAGCCCAAAACCAGACAGGTCTGCTGGTCCCGTCGCTAGAAGGTGGCCGGAGTTCGCTCTCCTCCTCGCAATAATTCGGATGCAGCTGTGCATAGTTAACCAGCTAGAGGAGATGTTCTCTTGGGGTTAAAAATTCGCAGTAAAGTCCGTACGAACGGAAAGCCATGTTGAAGTGGCTAAGAACATTATTTGTGTGTGTGTGTGTGTGTATCACGTACCAAGAATTTTGAAACTTCGAGAGAGCTTGAAATAATATAATGTAATAGTCAAAGGATAATATATATATATATTATATTGTATCCTTTATAGTAACAATAAAATATACTTTATTGTTATATAATTTATTATATAACATTTTATTATATTATCAATATATACTCACACACATAGTCAAACACACTCAAGCAAACATATGTATATCTATACGCCCACGCACACGCATTACAGAAGTATAGGTTCATCTGGGCTGTGTTGTTTATTACAAGTTATAATCGTTGTTGGTGTAGGTAGTTGAAAACTCACCATGATCGTCACACATTTTTAGTAATATATGCGCGTTCTTTATTTCAACAACTTAATGTTAGTTAATAGCATAAATATATCCTCCATAGATATAAAACATCAGAGACTTTCTGCGAAGGTAATTTTACTTGCCCTATATTTTTACTGTCTACGTAAAAATATAATTCTTAGAGAAAGTATGTGACATGAAAAAAATGGAATATTTTTTTTCTAAATCATTGGTAGTTTCTTAAGAAAGAAGTTTACCACTTTTAGTGCGACAGGTCATGAAATTTCTTTCTTTCAAAATGGCTGTCCACTCTAATCTGTGATTCTAATATTTTGTCAAGTCTTCGTAGCGTCATAAATCATTGTGTTTGTCAAAGTTGAAGGCGTATACACACTCATCAAAAAGATACACACCTATAGATATAGTAGAAGTGTTTGTGTTTATTTCACTTGTGTGTATGTATGTGCATATATACACACACACCCACTCACACAAACATATATATATATATATATATATATATATATATATATATATA
>NC_068991.1:27524227-27525911 GCF_001194135.2 Octopus bimaculoides
TATATATATATATATATATTTGCTGTCAGCCTTCGCAACTATGAATCTTCGAGGTTTTGTCTTGACTTGATAAGTTTGCTCCTTACTGGTCAGTTTTTCGATGGGGTTTGCCTTGTATTATGATCAATTCCTTTCCACTTAATGTTCCTTTATGCAGTATCTTTGAATCTCAGTTAGTTCTTCCCTGGTTTCTTTTTCCCTTGTATAGTTTGGAGTAAAGAATCTGTCCGGAGAGTTTTTTTATTGTCTATCCATTTCCGTAGTTTGTGTTTGTAATTCTGTAATATTTTCTTGGCTTTTTTTTTTCTTTGTCTTTGTTGCCATACACATTCACTTACTTCCTCCCAAGATATTTAATGCTCTTAGCTTAGATTTCTGGGGCCAGCCAGATTTGAACAGTCTTAAGTGTAACCGTCCGAAACTGTAAGGATAATTTGGCAACTTCACTGATGAGAGGAGGCTGCGAATGACTCGTCCTTGTTTTTTCCTCTCCGTCTTTTTATTGCTTTTCATGTCTGTCTTTGTATCATCTATCTGTCCGGATGTTTTATTGTCGTCTGTTGCGTACTTGCTCCATTTTGGGGGGATTTATTAGGTCATTCCATAAGTTCTGTCGGATTTTACCTTTTTTTTAAATTGAATGAAATTTAATAGTATTTTAGAATGTCCAGTTGAATTTAAAATTATTTTCATGCATTAGTGTACATTTAAAATAATTAAATATTATTTTGCATAATAACAGAATTCAAATTTCCTTGATTAAAACCCTTTCTAATATGGAAGTATCCAAAGAGCATTTGAGGCACATAATACTTTATGAGTACAAAAAATGAAACTCTGCAGCCGAAGCGACTCGAAACATGCACTCGGTTTATGGGAAAGAATGCTTGAATGAAAGAACTTGCAGAAGATGGTTTGCAAAATTCAGAAGTGGAGATTTTAGCCTTGAAGATGTGTGTATGTGTGTGCGTGTCTCTCTCTCTCCCACTACATATATATATATATATACGACGTCCAGTTGAGTTTGATGATAAGCTCCTTGAGGCATTACTTGAAGAAAATCCTGCATTATCAGTTGAAGAAATGGCAATAAAGCTTAGTTCAAAACTATACAACTGTTCATCGTCATCTTCAACAACCTGGAAAGGTTGCTAAACTTGGAAAATGGGTGCCTCATGTATTGTCCGAAAGCAACCGCAAATCCCGAGTTTATGAGGAATGAATTGACAGAATTTGCTGACTTTTCCGATGACACGCAGATGTCGATAAATGTTTGAATGATCAAACCCAAGCTTCTCTGTTACTTCCTCGACAGTTACGATAGGATTTTGTTCCACCAGGGGTTGCAGGACGTCTCTGTCGAGCTCTACAGATCTTTCATATATATATATATAAATATATATATATATGTATATATTAATACATTATTGAGATTTTGCAACTAGCTACTTTGCTTGTTCCAAATCTGTGACCGATAGTCGCTTTGTTTGCTATATATTGCTTGCTGGAGCGAACTCTGGCCATCTTTCTGGAGACCAGATGTTTGCGATTGAAGATGAACAAGTTACCTCTGAACCGAATCAGTCTTGCGACACTGTTGTCTGCTGGAGGATGGTATGGGTTCTCTCCCCTGCTGGCAATATATATGTGCAGGCTGCAGGCTGCACCTATAACCAGTTGGCTA
>NC_068991.1:27525923-27527093 GCF_001194135.2 Octopus bimaculoides
GGGGGGGGGGGGGTAAACTAGTAGTAACATTGAACAACCATATTGATATGACAATTAAATTTACCTGTTGTGTGTGTATATATATATATATATATATATTAAGAAGAAGAAGGCAGTCAGAATTTTGGGTAATTCTTTATTATCGCTTTCGTTCGTTCAACTGAACTCTTCAAGATGTATATATAATACATATTTAATATTTTGTATTTATATATTATTTATATGTGTATGTATATATTTACCTAACCGGACAGATGACCGATGGTTATTTAGCGAATGCGCATTTCACTGGTGGTCATTACACCATCGGACAGTTACATTTATCTCAATGGGCAAATTGATTCCCGATATTTAATTTTTTCATCAGTTATCTACAGTCGTTTTCAAATACCGTCTTGTTCTAATTGTGGATGGAAAGGTGATACATGTATATATATTTAACAAGTAATAAAATATTGAATAATCTTTCAATATTATTTTCTATATCTCATATTTAAAACATAATGCAACTAATGAAAACAAATCAAAGCATGAAGGGAAATAATCATTTTTAATAATAATACCCTGACTTTTGTCAAGTTAATTAAAATTATTCACTTGTTCGAATGTGCAGTTACGACTTGTAACATGACAATACGAAATTCTGGTTTGGGTGTAAACAACGATAAATAGAGTTTACTTTGTATCGGTTGGCAAAATATACAAAAGTTTACACTAGGAAATTACTTCTGAAATAATTACAATATCAATGGGTGCATGCAGAAAGGTGAAAATCGAAACAATATTAAACTATTTATTCTTAAAACGTACCGGCAGATTCTGACTGATATTGTATTTCATTAACGGCGAACATATCCCTCTTTAGATGATATGTGTTGATAACACATGCAATTCCTTGATGTGAAGGAGCCTTGAGACGGTGACATGTTTCGAACTTTTTTTGTGTCTCCTCAGTCAGGGTTATCCCACCGAACCCATGAATCTAACAAGAGTGGTGCCTTACATTGGAGCAAATTGCATGTGTTATGAACATACATCGTCTAAACCAGTGGTTCTCAACCATTTCTTACCTACGAACGTCATAGATTACTATTTTACTCTGGTGGATTCCCAGAGCCATTTGAAGCTTAAAAACTAGTTTTATATATATATATATATATATATATATAT
>NC_068991.1:27535572-27539869 GCF_001194135.2 Octopus bimaculoides
GATCTAACCGCCAGCCTGGTGATCCGAACAGTGTACATGAGCCACTTGTTGACATAGAGAAAATTTTATTGTCACCACTGCACTTGAAGGTCATTGAAGAACGGTATCAGGGTTAAATTATGATGTCTGATTATTGCTGGAGCAATAAGTTGAACTGTCCAGATTGAACGCTCTGGGAAAAGCTATAAGCGTGAATTTTTGTCTTTTCTTCCACATAATTTGACCCACAGTAACAATATTCTTTGTGTAAACAAAATCAATTTTACAAACATTCTGTAAAATAAGCACAAATTTGTTAGGTGCTGTACTTTTATGGCTTTTTAGAAAAACGAGGGTATCCTGTAGCTTAAAATACAGAAAAATGGGGTCATTTTTGAATTCAGAGGCTAAAGGTTAGTCAACAGTAAGTGTTAGATCTAATTCAACGAAAACTGGGTTCCTCAGTGTTATCATTAACCAGTTAAAGAGGGTGAGCTTACTGAATCTGAAGCTGGACATTTCGTCAGTCTTTAGGTCCTGGGTCCTGAGTCTTTAGGTCTTGAGTTCAAATTCCACCAAGGTCGACTTTACTTTCTAGGTCGATAAAATAAATACCAGCCAAGTACATGGATCGATGTAATAGACTTTTACTCTCCCCTCAAAAAGTACTGACCTTGTGACAAAGTTCGAAATGATTATTATTAACTAGCTTCACTAAATGAATTTTATTTTCTACCTTCATGAATGTTGCTGCAAAGATGGGATTTTGGAACGTCGGAACGTCTATCTTAATGTCTCAGATGGAGGGAAGGTCAACGTTTGGATATTATTTCACTTTTTAAAACAATATTGTGTTTTTACATTATATTCAATACTAGTGATATTTAGGCTAGATGAGCTGTAATAAACATTAGCCAGGAAGATTGTAGCACTAGATAAACCCTCACAGAAAGAAATGATGAAATGATTTTCAGATACACGGAAAATCGATTTTAAAAAATATATGCAGATCTAAACTGAAAAATACAATGAAAGAGATAATACACTCGCAAGCACAATGTGACTGATGTGCACACATGCGCACGCATACATTTTCTCACATACACATGCTCACACAC
The DNA here is from genome assembly GCF_001194135.2 of Octopus bimaculoides. Classification (NCBI taxonomy): domain Eukaryota; kingdom Metazoa; phylum Mollusca; class Cephalopoda; order Octopoda; family Octopodidae; genus Octopus; species Octopus bimaculoides. Next base: position 27,536,670 of record NC_068991.1, read on the forward strand.
ACATACACACATGAACATACGCACACCTACACATGCAGACAGAAGCATTGATATTTTGCCAAAGGACGCAATAAAATTTTAGTGAACAACTGGAAGAAAAAGTAAGCAACTCATTCCCGAACATTGTTAGTAATTATGTATCAGAGAAAAAGTCTATATGATAGATGTTGGTGACTACATTAAGAGCATCCCCTCACCTTTTAAAAGAGCGACAACAAAAGAAGAATACATACTTCTGCATCTCTAAAAACACCGGTGGTTACTTCATTGGATGGAGCAGATATTATGCGAGAGAATGCCTGGTTTACCAAGCTAAGGAGAAACAAAGTTGATCTGGGTTATCATTCACTTATCCATGGACTAGTGTTACAATTTATGAAAGGATACAATGCAAGCATCATGGAGAAGGCTGTTGTCGATGATGTTCATTTCTGACTCGTAATAACGGTAGAGCAAGTGGTGAACGCAGAAGCTAGAAATGAGATTTTATCCTGATGACGGACGTGTATGGACATCTGAGTCCTTGTGATCCCGATTACTACATGGCCATTTCGGAGCTATGCTCCGTCGGTATAGATAGAAAAGCAACGGGACTGGTGGTGTAGGCTGGCTTTACGGACTATTTAATGGCTTCATGTCACGAAGAACTTGAAAAATAAATTAGAGAATCGTAGAAACAGCGGTAACAACAACATCAGTAACATCGGCAGGACACTGAGGACCTATTTTTCACAGCACCAGCAGTTAAAAATTCAGGAAACAACGAATAGATCACCGTTCTTAATCCCAAAACGAACGAAAAGGAGAATCCTTAGTTTGACCATAACTCCCTGTACAATCCAATCTTACTGCAGGACAAAAATACTATCTTCAGAGCAGCGTCAGTTAAATCTCAAGGAACAACAGAAAATATCACTGTTTGATATCCCAGAATCCGATGATAAGAGCAGCCTTCACGTCAACCAAAACCCTATGTGCTACCCAATCATCTTCTGACAATGAAGAAAGGATGGACAATGAAATGTGATTGCATTGTATCGAAGGCAGTGGAAAGGCTAAAACAAATAAGTAAAGAGCTTCCCATAATTACATTGTACCCTAAACGATGATGAGGAGATGTATGTGGTGAAGTTCATCTCTTCGTGGAAAAGTATGAAGTTTACTATCCTTTGAATATCAAACGACCGACTGTTCTACAACATAAACGACTTGCGAAAATATCTAGGAAAAGCTCTCGCAAAGAGGTTGCACCCAGTTATGTCTAGTATGCAAGATATAGACTACTGGTAAACAACAGGTTTCTGGGTAATGAACAGATTTACATTATTTACCAATAGAACATTTGACTTACCTCAAAAACTCCGGTATCGGAGACGTACACGCGTGTTTTCTGAGCAGACCAACGTCTGTAATTGAATGTGGGACGCATGGAAAGGAAAGTGAAAAAATCTCAGAATGACCCGATTACATCCATACACAACCTCTCAACCGAATGTTCGTGGGAGGCTTCAGTTGTTCATTTATTTATATTTTCTTTATAGTATTTGTATTGGTTTTTCTCTATATTTTTATTTATGTGTATGTTTAAATTTTTATCTATTTATATTTATATGTATATATACGTATCCAATTAATTATTATTTTGTGTAATTAAAAGAATATTTTTCTCGATCTTTTGACAACACTTATTGCTAATAAAGAAAGCATATTCATCATAGTCATCATTATTATCATCATCATCATCATCATCATCATCACGATAATCATCACTATCATCATTATCATCATCATTTTATTTTTTATTAGGGCGACAGATTGTCTGAATCGTTGAATTCGTCTGGGAAAATGATTTGAATTATATATTTCGATTCTCTACGCTCTAAGTTCAAACCTCCCTAAGTTCGAACTTCCCCTTTCATCTTTCCAAGCTTATAAAATAATTTACCAGTCATGAAATGGGGTAGATTTAAATAACTAAAATCCGCCTGACAAAAACCCACAAGTGCTTATGTTGGAAGCAGTTATATCGGGCAGACTCGTTGAAACGTTGGACAGAATTTCTTACACTAGCATATCTTCCGGCACTTTACGTTTGCAGCGCAAATCCTGCGGAGGTCTACGTTACTTTTCATCGTTTCAGGGTCAATAAAATGAAGTATGAGTGAAGTACTACAGTCAATGACACAGATTACTACCCATCCCATCAAAATTTTGATCTTGTACCTAAATCAGAAATAATTATATTTGTATTATTGTTGTTGACGTTGTTGTTGTTTTGTTGTATTTTCCAGCATTTGTTGAAGAGTAGAGTCAATCTAGTACTAGTTTCCTACGTATTGTCTCGGCTATTGCTTCATTTTCACTCAAAATCTAAGTACCTCAAGTCAGTTAATCCGACACTCTGCTGATAACATCAGTTTTCTAATATCTTTTCATCATTAAAATGGCGTAAATCGATAACTCCGACGGTGTCTATTATTCAAGAAGTTAATTCTAATATTTAAAACGGTTACGTTACACATAACGACCCAACGAGGGTAACTTTACGTTGTCGCACGAATTTCTGGAAATAGCAACCAAATCCCTTCCGAATTATTCTTCTGCTCTCTAAGAGAGCATTGTCTAAAAATTCCTACGAAATACACTTGTAGTACTGCAGTCATACTGGCTACCGATTGAAAGACGCGGTGGTCAAATTTGGATTATAAGTCTGACATTGAGAGTGTTCTGATTGTTTTCTCACTAGAAATTTGCCTGGGGCTAAACAACAGCATTAACTTTGGAAAGAAAGCAATGAGTCAGTGAATGAAATACACAGCGTAAATATCATCGTAAGAGCTTCAACATTTTTATCAGATTAAATACCTCCACTTACCCCTCCCTTTCTTTTTTATCCCTTTCTTCTCCCTCCCTTTCTGCCTCCTTCCCTTCTTTTCCCTTCATACAATAACAATAATTGTGCAGAAATTTGTCGTCAAAATTGTTTGTTAGACATCTAGCTTATATAAAATGGCAGTTGTTTATCAAACATCAATCAATAAGCACAAGATTTCCCATTGAGATTCAGACAATGCAAATACGTACGCTCACGCAATAAATAAATACACACGCACACACACAGAACACACATAAATACACACACCACACACATATATATATACATGCATACATACGTATGTATGTATATATGTATGATTATA
>NC_068991.1:27540004-27542742 GCF_001194135.2 Octopus bimaculoides
TAAACTGGGGAATAAAACTGTATGAATATGACACAAAAAATATCAATAAAAATATCTCTGCGATTTTTCAGAATTAAATAGAAGCCGGTAATATGGGAAGCAGAAGATTTTATCAAATAATCTTTTATCATGAGAACCTGAAGATTCTGTGCATTGTTTTGAAACCTAAAGTTGCTCTCTTTTTTTTTATATATAAATTTCACTTCGTAAGCATAAAAATATTTTCTGCTTTCTTTTTATCCTTTCCACTTAAAAGTTTTTGCTTTTAATTTGAAGAATTCCTCGGAAAAGGAAAATAGCTTCTTTGATAATAGATTAAGCAGCATATCTTAGAAACTGGAACATATTGATCAAATCACAATATATGCATAATCGTGAATTATCTGTGATTCAATCAAGCGCTAAAGTGGTATCTGTAGGGCCAAAGGCGAAACAACAACTCCATGCTGAATTGTTAGGATCGTATCTTTGTATAAATTCTTTTAGAAACTTGGTAATTTATTAAATAGTGGAGCCAGATTTCGTATAAACCCGTGGGCTTTAAGCGAAGAAATTCCAGTTTGCCGTAATTTTGAATTTAGATTAACTTTCGCTCTTAATGGTAGTTGTTATTATTATTCGTCTTCTTGATGTTGTTTAGCGCTAGGTTGATTCCAAGAAGCAGAGTTGTTTTTGGAATTCTTCCAGATATGACCATCTCATCTTTTCAGAGATAATTTAACTTAGACTACAGTATTCAATACATCCTTCATATTATCAAAATAGTAGAAAACGATTTGAGAGAGATTTGGCTGTTTTTTCTCGCAGAGGGATCTATCACCAACCAGTTCACACAATCAAGCAAGCCTGGCATATGGTTACTCGACCTAATAGAAACAGCAGCTAAAATCTTTCTTGCATCACATTTGCAGTTCAAAAATGATAATTACGTAATACAGAAAATGAAGTCAAGCACTATTTCCTACAAAACGATGGAATTATCACGGCTGGAATGTCATCATTTGTCACTCGAGCAAAGACTGACCTAAGACTAAACAGAAATTGCACTGACAATCACTGCTGTCATAAATTTTCCGATGTTTGTGCAAATATCCTGCAATCTTTCATTGTGAACATTTTAATATGTTACATTTAGATCAGTTTTTATAATTATTGAGTACATCTGACACTCTAACCACTCATGCGATGTTGCATGTAAGTTATCTCCTTTCATGCTGTAAGTCTGACCTGATATTCTGCCCTTAGATCACCCGTGATAGTTATATATGAATACGTACAATAACTGTGAATTGAGATAGTTATATATGAATACGTACAATAACTGTGTACATTGGGAAATCGTTATTGAATGCTGTATTTTTTCCTTTTTGTCGTTTTTGTTTTTATTATTGTTATATATATTGTAGCCCTTGTTGTATTTTGTTTATTATCTGGTGGGCTCCGGTCAACAATATCTGTGTTAAAAGTGCTCCCACCATGAACATCTCAAGGTTCTTTCCTGGAATATATTACCTGTGTCCTTCATTTTTTTAAAGTAGTCTACTTTGATTTGGGGGAATTTAGAAACTTAACCAACAGGTTGCACGATCACACGGTTACCTCCCTTGCCCCACGTTCACTTATAAGTAGGTTCCAAATCACTTATTATACAGACATTATTTTAAGTCTGACTAAAGAGTTTTGTATCTCGATGTAAAAAGAAATACTTGGTCTCTTTCTTTGATATACTGCCGTCAATAAAGAGAGAAAAGAAGTCAAAGTAGCACTTAATTTACTTATTAGCACCAAAAGTGTGAAATGCAAATTTAATCCTGGTTGGTACTGAAATCAGAGTACAGCGGACTAAAACGAATACGGCAAGACATTCTATCCCATACTACAGGGTGTCCACAAGGTCTGGGTACATGGAGTAAATAAAATCATAACATGAACAATTAAATATAAAAAATAATAATTTCTTAAAGTATGTGTTAATCCAAATGTGGGTACATGGAGTAAATAAAATCATAACATAAACACTTAAATGTAAGGAATAATAATTTCGTAAAGTATGTGTTAATCCCCATGTACCCAGACTTTGTGGACACCCTGTATATTGACTCTGCCAACTTGGAGCCTTATCATCTTTACCAAAGTTGTGAGTAAAATTTTCTTGGTGTCTGGCTTCATCGCTATATACTAACAACATGTTCTACATTAAATATTTTGAATTTCGTCAAGGCGTGTGGAGTTGAATGCTGTTGACCAAAACACATTATTTCTTTAGTCACTAAATTATATGATTTCGTTGTATCGATATAAACGATAGGGAACTTTAAAAATAAATTAAGGTATTTATAAACATTCTTTTACCTGATGACATCAAATGTTTTCTGATCGATACCGCCTTTTATTTTTCTGAAATCAATAAAATAAAACCAGTTACATACTGCATCAATACAAACGGCTTTATACACCCTAAATGTGTGACCTTGTGCAGATGACTTTTCCATATGCACCAAACTCTCTTTTACTGTCATAGGGACTGAAGCAGTAGGGAGTGATTTGAGGGGCAAGCGGCTGCTATTTCTAACAGGTAGGGCGACGACCACGTATGAGCAGAACAGTTCATTCGATTTGGTAGGTGATATATTCCTATGTATAAATGCATGATACATTATTACTATATAAATGTATTATATACATAGATACATATACATACATACATATATATATAAATATATATATATATATATATA
>NC_068991.1:27543181-27550681 GCF_001194135.2 Octopus bimaculoides
TGGCATCTTTTTGGATACTGGCCTCTGTGTGTGTATGTATGTGTTTGTGTATGTGTGTGTGTGTGTGTTTGTGTGTGTGTTTGTGTGTGTGTGTGTGTGTGTGTTTGTGTGTGTGTGTACGAATTCATGTTTGCGTGGTATAATGTAGTGTATTCATGCGTATGCGTTTGCATACGATTTACATACGACAGTGTATAATGTTACTACACACACACGCATATACACATACACTCACACACACACACACACATTCACTCATACATACATGCACACAACGTTATTGAGTAAAAGATACCACACAGGTGCAATTTTCTCAATCAACATTTTCTATTGCGGCTTATTAGTGGAAACCAAGCAACTGCAAAATATCTGAATGTAGGAATGGTCTTAAAGAAGGTAAGAAAAACACGGAGACAATTATTCTACGGAAATTAAACATTTTCTCCGTGGCTTAGTGCACTGGTAGAACCGTTAAAGCGTAGGGAAAAATTTGCATTTTTTTTTTATCGGTATTTGCTCTATCTCTTTACATTTTGAGTTCAAATCCCAAGGAGGTCAACTGTTTCCTTCATTCTCTCCGAAGTCGATATAATAATGATTTTAAATTTTCGTACAACGCCGATAATTTTGTGGGGAGGGGGTTAAGTTGGTTACATCGACTCCAGGGTTCAACTGGAACATATTTTATCAACCCCAAAAGGATGAAAGGCGAAGTAGACATCCGTGGAATTTTGAACTCAGACCGTGGAGACGGACGAAATATCGCTAAGCATTTTGCCCGGCGTGCTAACGATTCTGCCAGCTCACCGCCTACCGAGGTCGATATAATGCACCAGTCTTGTACCCAGTTCGTTGTTATCAGCTAACTACTTCCTCTCAAAATTTCTGGCAATGTACTTAAATGACAAACTAAAGGTGGCGCGCTGGCAGAATGGCAAACGCCTCGGACAAAATGCTTAGTAGCATTTCTTCCGGCTCTTTACAGTGAGTTCGAATCCCGCTGAGGTCAACTTTGCTTTCATATTTTCGTAGTCGATAAGATCAGGTATCAGTCAAATACTGTGATCAATTTAAACGACTGATCCTCTCACCTCAAAACCGCTGGCCTTATGCCAAAATTAGAATTATTATTATTATCATTATTATTATTATTATTATTAGGGCAGAGTCGTTAACACGTCAAACAGAATGCGTAGCGGCGTTTCTTCCGGCTTTTTACGTTTTGTGTTCCAATTCCACCGAGGTCGCCTTTAACTTCCATCCTTTCAATTTTGGCAAAGTATGTATCAGTTTGATGTGATCAAGTAAACCCACCGTCTTCAAAATTCCTGGCTTTGTACCAAATTGTCAAACAACTACTATTGTTGTTATTGTTGTTATGCTACTATGTTCTCTCTCTCTCTCTCTCTCTCTCTCTCTCTCTCTCTCTCTCTCTCTCTCTCTCTCTCTCTCTCTCTCTCTCTCTGAATCATGCTTCTTTGTGATGTCGCCTACTGTTTTTCAATGTAATTTTTCATCTCTCCGCTCTGCTTCCTCTCTCTCTTGTTCTTTCTCTTTCCTTCCTTCTCGCCATCTGATTGTCTCCACGCACAACAACAACTGCTTTGATTGTTTTCAGCTCAAGACTAGATCATTAATTATTCTCACTCTACGCGTGGCTTCAAAGAAAGAGAGAGAGAGGTGGGGAGGGAGAGAACCTGGATGAAATAAAGCATTCGATTTCATTCCAGCGTTTACAGTAATACTAGTTAAGCAGGTGTTGTTTCCTGTGATAAATGCTGTGCTTATTTACTGTTAAATTAATATATCTGCTCGCTACATTAGTTAATACATCCAATCAACTAACGACACTTTTATAACTTAATGAATTATTCTGTTTATTATATCGTCCTAACCTCATTAATTAATAAGAGTCGTAGTTGGCCGTATTGATACTTTTTGGCATTTCAGATTGTTAGCCGAACAACTGTCAATGACCCAGAGATCTATTATTCCTCTCGCTTTACTATCCACAACGTTCGCAATAATATAGAATGGACAATAGATCTGTTGGTAACAACTAGTTATTCGGCCGTCAATGTGTGATGCCACACAACCTGATTCAGCAAGATGTAATAATTCTTATATTGAAAATACAAACCCTTACTGAAGGCAGATTTAACAGTTTTATCTGTTGACCTTGCAGTACTCTACCAAAGTTTACCTTTGAACTCAGTTTAGTGACACTTAAACTGACAAATACCAAGTCCGTCAACAATATTTGCTCCTCGTTATTAGTTTATTAGCACAAAATACAGTTTGCATCTATATTATTCTACTTTCTTCGTTATGGTGCCGGCAAGTCTAAAAAGTGTTAAAGCGTGTTTTTCTATTAAACATAATAATTTTTTCATGTACTTTCAATCCAAACAAACTCCCACCTCCTTATGAAAGACGCTGTGTTAGATTAAGGCTACGATAAAAACGAATTTTACTTTTTTTTTTATTCATCACAATCCCTGCAGACTACTTGCTGGAAAGTGAAGAGTGAAAGAAATCCTGATTTAAAGAGATTACCGACTAATCAAAACATTTAAGTCCCTTAACTCAAAATGCTGATCTTGATATCGCTCTCGGAAATCCTGATCTCACGCCCAGGGATCCTAATTTCACTCTGAGGGCCTTAATCTCACCCACCAGGAATCCTGTTCAGAATTAAAGAAATCCTAATCTCACCACCGACCAATCGAAACATTCCTGGAGCTAAGCTCAACCTGCGTGCTACACTGCAATGATATTAAGTGATTTAAAAAACGGTTGTAATTCATAAACAGTTACACAATTACATAATTCAAGCAACAAAATTCAATCTGAAAAATATTGTCCGTTGTTTTTTTAATTATTGTTTTGTTGTCTATTTTATATATAAAAATGATCGTCTGCGTTTCTACAATTCACAACTTTATGATTTAGCTTTATTTCTAATAATAATCGCACAATTTATTTCCAATAAGAAATTTTCCTGGTAATTAATTATTACAAATAATACTAATTGTATTAGTCACTCCATGGTGAAATTTCGTTCGTTTAACGATTTTTCTTGGCTGTTATTGAAAAAGAAAATAAGAGAAATAAATAGCAATTTCACGCTTATTGAATTTATCCTAATCATGATTAATGAATTGTTTTCATTGATTATTTTGCTTAGTTCGTTTTTTTGTTCTGCTTTTTGTTTTTGTTTTTTTTTGTTTTTTTTCGTATATTTTATACTTCATTTTATTTCTCAAAGTTTTCCATTTTGTTATTTTCATCCACACAGACAATTATATAGCATATTAGCATTCATCACGACTTGTTTTCGCAAAACATTGATTGTATTTTAAAACGGCAACTAGCCGAATAGATAAGCATCTTCAGTTGGCATAAGGACATTTTCGGTTCCGTACTCTGTCATTGTGAAAACATTTCTGAGTTAATTGTTGCGAATGCTGTGAAGTACGCGATCATAGTCAATATGATGAACACGATAACTTGAACTCGAGTAAGGTATATACAGTTGAGCAATATTTGATACAACCAAACAAAATAAGAGAAATGCCTCGAAATAAAATAAAATGAAGAGGCTTCAACCAGCCACAGAATTGTTAACGCGTCGGACAAAATAATTAGCAGCATTTGTTCAGGCACTTTGCATTCTGAGTTCAAATCCTGCCGATATCACTTTTGGTTTTCATCCTTTTGGTTTCGATAAAATAAAGTTTCAGTCAAGCACTAGGGTCGATGTATTCGACTGTCCCACCCCCTTAAAATTACTAACCTTGTGCCAAATTTAGAAAGAATTATAATTCTTATTTGCTGAATGATTTCTAGTTGCACCATAACAACTACTTTCGCTATGTGTTACATTTGACAATGATTGCTATACTTTAATTAAATCTGAAAACTGTCAGATGGATTATATCCGTAATTCAACAGCCTACCCTATGGTACATTGTCGCGTGATTTTGTGTCTAAATTACGTTAAGGACACACATGTCTGTGGAATGTTCAGCTGCTTAACATGCTGATTCAAAGAGCAAGTGATTCACTTAAATGGTGAGAACATGGATCATCGTAAACATGTGTCATGCTTTCCAGAACCGGTTCATATGTGTAGATATGTGCATATACATACATGAATACATACATACACACACACACACACACACACACACACAGACACACACACACACACATACATACATATACATATATATATATATACACAATTGTTAAAGAGGACAACAAATGTTAAACATTAAGGCAAGACAAACATCAATTCATATACATTATTATTATTGGAAAGACTTTAAAGTCTTACAACTGTTTCTGGGATATCCCAGAGTATGGAATATTCCGCCATCGGAGACAAATATGGAAATGAGAAGGGTATAGCTTAATGAAATGACGACATAAAGGACAGGAGTAAAGGAATAAGGAAATGAAGAAAGAGAAGAAAAAGAAGCATAAAAGTTCACAGTTCAACTTTCTGATCTCGTAGAAATAAGTCCATAAGCACTTAGGTGCAATCCTGCGTAAATCCATATTGTAAACATCCAGAAAAAAGATGTGAACATATCAACGTTCAATAACAGAATGGTAGCGGAGATGGCTATTAAATGGTAAAAAGTAAGAAAAGTAAATAAATAGGAAGAGAGGTAGATTGAGTGAGGGGAAAATTAAGGATTGGCTTTAAGGATAAAGTAAGGTATATAAACATATAGTGTCGGCTATACCGGAAATCTGCAATAGCTCCATAACTACTGTTTCGGCTATAACCTTGGAGCCCTAGTAATCCGTTACAGCACTTATCTACGGTACCTAATGGTTTAGATTACCTGTGAACTAAACCAACATATTAAGGAATAGTGGTACGACAAGGCACCAATGTTTGCTGGAAATAGCAGTCGATAATGATACGACGTTATGTAAAGCTTCACTTAAATATGTACTGTCAAAGATGTATGCGGGCAGCGAACATAAAGAATTGTCGTCTTACCTCGAGGCAGAACATCGTAAAAACGGACAATCCAGAATCGATAATCTAGGACCCGATTATTAATTTTGGGTTGTCCGTTTTTACGATGTTCTGCCTGGGATAAGACGAAAATTTTTTATGTTCGCTGCCCGCATACATCTTTGTCAGTGTAAATTTAAGTGAAGTTTTACATAGCGTCGTATCGTTATCGACTGCTATTTCCAGCAAACATTGGTGCTTGTCACACCACTATTTCTTAATAATCCTACCTTTACGCTGCTTAATGCTTCTGGAAAGTGATACTATTGTATTGCAATGATATTTTAAACTTCTATAGAAAACTTTTTCACCGATCTCGGTTGTTAACGACTAGGCGTTCAGCCGAATATATTGGTAAGTTGTATCGATACTTTAAAATTTCGTCACAGGTGACTCTAGCTGGTGAGGACTAATCAAATTTACGATAACAACTGTGTTTTGGAAAGTTCGAAACTCGGTTACATATGTTTCATAGCGATTGGAACCTGAGAAGTGGTAAAATCCAAGTGAGGTGTATACCACCGGCTACTCTTCAGGCCAAGGATACCTTGATTAGATTAAAGACTACATTGTCGCAAGGAAGTACATGATGACGCAAAGATTCAATCAGAATATATATATATACATCATGGGTCCCACACATTTTCCATCTGCCAAATTTACTCCCGGATCCAGGACTATATTAGAAGACCTGTACCCTAGCTCATTATTGCTCTCGTGTATGGCTAACTTAAAGCATTTTCTAGCAGGTCTATTCGAAATATAAAGTAGTTGAGTTAGTGTGTTGATCTGTGATGGGAACTTGAATTTTGCATTCAAGGGGAAGGAGGTAAGTGTTGGCTGGTTTGTGACACAAGCACCTTTTAGACTGTGTTGATGGAATATTTTCTATATTATACATGGCGTTCATGCACACATGCACACACACACATATACACATATACCACATGCATGTATATACATATCTACCATTCACAATCTTATTTCCTCCTCTTTTTTATCTTCCACCACCTCCAACTCCATTGCCTGTAACCCACATACCTTCGCCATCTACTTCCTAAAACCCACAAACCCAAAACAACCCTGGCCTCCCCATCGTTTGCCCATCGTTTGTGCCTGCAGCTGCTCCATCGAACTCATCCCCAAATATCTCGACCTTGTTCTCGCACCCTTCATGGCTTCATATTTATGACACCAACAATACTCTTCGTCTCTTTAATTCTTTCTCCCTTCTTCCCGGCCCCTTCAGACTCTTGTTCATCCGTGACATAAAAATCCTTATACACTCTAATCCCTCATAATGAAGGCTTCCTTGCAATAACATACTTCCTGGATTTTCTTCTTTATCAACCTAATGCTTCCTACTTTCCTCCGTTTAGCTGAACTTGTACTCTCTTTGGGTTGTTTCTTGTTCGCGGGTGAATTTTATTATCAGTTCGCAGAAGTAACCATAGGAAAGAGAATGGGCTCTAAATATGTGAACCTTTTCGTTGGCTATGCTGAAGCTCGAATATTTTTCCAATTCGCTGATCCCATTTCTGAACTGGTCGTTACATTAACGTGCGACCTCATATCAGTGCGACCTCACTCTTCTGCGAATATCTCGGCTCCTCCCTCTCTTCCATCCAGTCCTTTCATACCACTCTCGAATTCTCATGTTTTGTCTCCAACACCTCCATCAACTGTCTCAACGCTTCTGTTGCCATCCACCAATTCTCTCCTAACATCTCCATCCATTATAAACCCAAAGATTCTCAACTTCTCTTCCCACCCTATACACGCCAAACTGTCCATCCCTCACTCTCAGTTCCTCTGTGTCTGCCGGCTCAGTAGCGGCAACCATGACATTGAGACACGCTCTTAACTCATGGCTCGTCACTTCACCCAACGAGGATACACCGCCACCGTATCCAAAACACCTTCGCCCGTGCACGAGACAAGAACCTACACGCACGTTCACACGCATACATTAGCTGCTATACACATACATCTGAACACACACACACGCGCATATACACGTACGTATGTGTATCCATACACATATATAAGCTAACATATTCTTCATATTCACACACATGCTTGCCATAAATACATATACACGTGTTATCCTCATATATACACACTCTCTTGCGTAGACACACTTTAACCAAGTTACTGCTGTCTCCCATGCCGGCAACTACTTCCATCCTTCTGGTCAATTCAACATATGAAATCGTTAATCCAGAGGGGTTTTTTTTTTTGTCTCCACTTTTTTTTCTCTTCTACCCATTCTTTTCTCTCCTCATTCCTTTCTGTACAGGCGAATAGGCTCGAAATGTGAAAGATTTTTCCATTTTTTCTCAGCGTAAAACTAAAACAACTCGTTTGTTGTTCCCTCGCTGCCTTTGTCTTCGGTTTTTGTGTTTTGTAAAATTTTAAACTATAAATGTGTATTATTTTATTCTTTTACTTGTTTCGGTCATTTG
>NC_068991.1:27551811-27552523 GCF_001194135.2 Octopus bimaculoides
ATATATATATATATATATGTACTAGTACCCCAATAATCATCATATTCGTTGCAAACAATAATGTAAAAAAATTTTATCGTACAAAAAAAATTGTCGCAAAAAGTCACGTAAAAAATTGCCGAAAATAATCACAGTAATGAAAACTTGGGAATCCAAAATTTCAGGATTGTTGGTCGGATTCGGCCCGGAATGTTTTTAATTTACTCACGGAGTCAGCCTGATATCAAAATGGTATGATATGTTGGACTATAGCCTCTAGGAGTAAAGTTGAAAAAGTGTGACACACTGACACACTGAGATTCACATTTATTATATGATATATTATTATATCATATTAAGGCGTTGAGCTGACAGAATTGTTAGCACGCCGGGCTAAGTGCTTAGCGATATTTCGTCCGCCGTTAGTTTTTGAGTTCGAATTCCGCCGAGGTCGACTTTACTTTATTTCTTTTTTTTTTTCGGGTCGATAAAATTAGTACCAGTTTCGTACTGCGGTCGATGCAATCGACTTAGTCCCTTTCCCCAAAATATGAGGCCTTGTGCTTCCAGTAGAAATCACTTATTAAAGTTGAAAAAGTGTGATACACTGACATTAACATTTATTATATCTGTTTAACTTTTAGGGGAAACTTTGTTTCAATTGAAGTATATTTTATATGTGTATGAATGTATGTATGTGTATATATATATATATATATATATATATATATAT
>NC_068991.1:27552570-27553768 GCF_001194135.2 Octopus bimaculoides
TGTGTGTGTGTGTGTGTGTGTGTGTGTGTGTGTGTAAAAGAAAGCAAAAAATAAAACGAAAGTGATAGTATTCAGTATGTTGGTTCAGTTTTTAGTATGTAGGCCACTCAAATTTCTGTCAAAGAGACATGGTTAAACAAAGTTGCACATCATCTCCCTCTTTTCCTCACATACCCACTTTCTCTCCCTAAATTTCTTTCTCTCTTTCTCTCACTCTCTTTTTCTTTCTCTCTCTCTCTCTCCCTCTCCATCTCTCTCTCTCTCTCTATCTCTATCTCTCTCTCTCTCTGTCTTCGCCACCGCCCTCATGGTCTCTATGCCTACTATTACTCTCACCCCAGTATGAAGCATAGTAGAAGTGTCATTGAGGCGGACAAAATGTGACACACTGACACACAGAAATTAGTTTTCGCATTTATGATAATAATAATAATAATAATAATAATAATAATAATAATAATAATAATAATAATAATAATAATAAGGCAAGAACATCGAAAAATACATTAGGGATGAGAACCCAGGTTCGAAATTTCCCTAAGACACCTGATGAAGGCTGGAGAGTATATCAGCCGAAACGTGTTCACAGCAAACAAGATGAGGACAAATATCCTTCAAATGTAAATAAGATACATAATTCCTCATCTCTTAAATATAGAACTAGATTATTAGCGCTTTCGTTCGTCTTCGAACTTATCAAATAACATTGTTAATGTGCAAACAGTTTGTTGATATGTATAAATCAGATTCTTTTTTTTTTTTTTTTGCTTAGAAGAGAACATTGTTTATTTTGGGTGGGGGTAAGGTTCCGGGAAAATGGAGATAGAAACAAAGATAGAAACAAAGATAGATAGATAGATAGATAGATAGATAGATAGATAGATACAGATTGATAGACAGACAGATAGATAGGTAGAGAGAGGGAGGGGTAGGATTTCTTTTCAATTTGGAATGTTTTTTTTTCCATTTATTTATTTAGTTCCTTACCATTGTATAGCTACTGGCATGAGACAAGAGTTCAAGGATGGTAACTTTTTTTAGGACGGGGAAAATAATGAAAAAAGAATGGGTATGGCCATCACTAAAAGTATATATTTATTTATTTATTTATTTATTCATTCATTCATTTTCCTTGATATGCCAAGAAGAAAGATAAGAATTTCTATGAAAAATTAAATATACATATTTACATACATAC
>NC_068991.1:27555688-27559708 GCF_001194135.2 Octopus bimaculoides
ATAGATATATATATATAGGTGCAGGAGTGGCCGTGTGGTAAGTAGCTTGCTTTCCGACCACATGGTTCCGGGATCAGTACCACTGCATGAAACCGTGGGCATGTGTCTTCTACTATAGCCTCGAGCCGACAAAAGCCTGAACAAACTAATAGAAAGCAACTGAAAACCACTGCTAGCTTCAGATTTTCTCAAGCAGATCTATAGTTGTCAACGCTTCTACGCACATGAGGAGAGAGAAGAAATTAATATTGAAGCTGTAAGTTTATAGGTGTCTCATGCAATGTCTGACAGTGAAAATCAGGAAATGATAGAACAATTTAATAGATTTGCTTGAAGAGAATTGTAAGATGCTAACCTTCTCTGGCTGTGATAGATATCAATGAATGTAAGATTACAGCAATTAAAGAATTGCTTAATTAGATGAGAAATATATATGTACAAATATCGGAATAGACGATCAGAAACTTGGTTCAGTTGGGGGTTTGATTTGCAAGGTATTGTAAGAATTATAGTGGCGGAGATGTAGATATATTTAATGGGGATAATAATAAAAGTCGCCGCAGAAGAGAGGGTAAGAGAAATTATGCAGCAGACTAATTGTACACATTTTATGATTAAACGCTTTTCTGTTAAGCATTTAATTTCGTGTGTGGTGCAGGTGTACTCTAGCTTCTCTCGATTATACAAAGGGGTAAAGAATATTGGTGACGCAGAAGTTGGAGCAGTATTCTAGTATAAGGCACATGCATTGACACAGCATATACAGGTTCGTCTGATTGTGTGTATTTTGCAGTAGATAAATCTAAGAAACAGTGAGCACTGCCGTGTAAGTGGAAAGTCCCTTTGTAATTCGGATTCGGTTTTCGGTTGTATATATTTCTTTAGTTCTGTTAATATCGTGGAGAAATTATTGACTCCCAACAACATTCCTTCCTGAAATTCACAAAGTTAAACTAAAGGTTAAGAATTTAAGTTATTGCAATATCACAAGGAATGCACATACGAACATATCTTCATTTCATGGTTTAAAACCAAGCATGAGTAACCTTTTTCGAGTAGTGGGCCGCATGACATATGATTCGTTATCAGGTGGGCCACATACTACGAAACTGTTTCTTAGCTGATATCTCAGCTACTTTCACTAAAGAAGACTATACACGTAAACAACTGCTTCAGAAATTAGGAAAAGTTGATTTTTATTTCTTTACAGAAAAGATATTGCTATAATTAAAATACTGAGGTCTTGATCTGATATTATAACTCAGGCTGCTCTCGTGATACAATACGGAAAAATTAAAAGGAAATATTCTTGAAAAATCAGTGTTATATAAGAATATCTGTATGGTGAGTGTATTGAAGAGAAAATTGAATAGTTTTGCAATCCGTGATGAAAATTCTATGAAAATATATTTTTTTTAATCATAGGTACACATTTGAATATTCTTTAAATATCATTGGTCACATTTAAACTGAAAACTAAAGCTAATATATAAAACATGCCTAAAATGTAGTAAAATTTGGTTCTAATTTGTTTATTTGACAATATAATTATATTTTATGAAAAATTATGATAATTTCCAAGCTTTGTCTCATGAATCAACAACTGGTTTTGCTTTTAAATTAGATGTGATATCTAGGAAAAGTGCACGGTTACCAACCTAGATATCATTCTTCTGTTCAAGTTAAATTTACCTTTCATGAACGTTTATACCTTGATCTTTCTTTGTGAATATCGCCAACGGTTTAGAATGCCGAGTATATTATCTTCAACGAAAGGTTAAAAAATTCACAAAACGTGATACCTCATCATTGTTATGTATATATATGGTTTAGTTGAACTGTTATAAGCTTTTGTTCTGGGGAAAATGGTATCGCAACAAAAGGAAGCATTTTCACAAATGAAAAGAAATTGAAAAACAAATTTATGTGACCTAAGTTTGGTGCAACATATGAAAAGAAGGAGAAACAAAACGAGTCCGACTAATCCACGTTAAAAGGCTACATAACTACACACAGATAAGAAACATCGTATTCATTATTCGTTTGTTATTGGCATGAATAGAATTTCCACACAAATTTTTGCGACAAACTTGGCATTGTCGTACTTTTCACAACGTTTCCATTATCTAGAGATGTTTGAGATGTTCCGAATATAAAATTGTCTTGGAGGTAATTATCAGTCTATCTTGACCGAGTTTTCGAGATTCATTATTTTAGCAACTTTTGCGCAAACAACGTAGTTTACATGTACAATTTTTTTAGAGTTGTTTTTTCTTTCAGAAAAGTGCCTACTTAGGCGACCGATCTGTTTCCTGAAGGCTTCTGTCTTTTGCTTTCTCATACCTCCCTTAAATTTAAAGAACCCCAAGTGTTTTGAAGCGTAATACCCACTTACATGAAATTCTTTATAAGCGGAGAGGGATTCATAGCATATTGAACATACTGATCTGTTGAGGGTTTTTTTACTTCAACCGAGAATTAATCATTTATCCACTTTTCCTGGATTTTTTTCTTTTACTTAGAAATCTTACTGATATTTTTTTTTATAAAGCTATAAACTGTAATATCAAATGTTAAAATTTTTAAACGAAATACTTATTGGTTTCTGTTTCCACCGTTTCTAAACACTTTTTGGGGTAATTCAGCGACTGTATCTACATGTGAGCACTGCGTAGCTTAGCTCTGTACATTTACACTTTGAAAGTATAGTTTTTTTCAATCCTGCGTGACATCGCTACACGATACTCAGTGTAGTTATAGTCGCTGAATCAACGCAACAATTCGTTATAGGTGATGGAATAGAAATTAAACATTAAATCAATAATTCTCATTCGTTGATGTGTCATCAGTAGAGATATCAGTTTAAGTCCCTTCAACGTTTGGATGGTTGCAAATTAATTATAAGGCATGTTGAAAATTACACGAATGACTGACAATGGCGAAAAATTTTAGTTTCATGATTGGTGTATCCACAGTCCAATGGTCATTAATAAGGAGGATTAGTTGAGCATTTAATAGTTATTTCACTACCACACCAGTTTCCCCAAATAGCTTGAATGAGAGAGTGTGTGAATGAACAAGTGAGAACGAAACGAAACAAAGTTTTAATAAACATTAATTTCTTCATAAAATTAGGTGTGCTATCCAGAAAACGAAATGGGCTTCATGCAGCCCGCAGACCTCATGCTGGACATGACTGGTTTAAATACAAAGTGTGTGTCCAACTCTGAAATACAGTATGTTTTCTTAAATCAAATATTTGTTTTGTTTATTAATCTACGCTATTTCAGTATAATAATTTTTTCTTAAACAAAACTCGTCCCATTTGGAAGGAAAATTCTAATCCATTAAATTGATTCAGTACTTGATTGGTACTTGATTGTTTCAACTAAGCATGAAGACTGGCAAAGTAGTTGACCGTTGAACAAATTATATATACATACACACACACTCACACACACATATTCACACACATACACACACAATATATATATATATATAATTGTTAAAGACAACAATCGTTAAGGCAAGGCAAACATCTAAAGTCATATATATTGTTATTAATGGAAAAAATTCAAAGTCTTACACCTGTTTCTGGGATATCCCAGAGTATGGGATATTCCGTCATCAGAGACAAATAGGGAAAATGAGAAAGGTATAAATTAATGAAATCACGACATAGAGGACAGGTGCAAAGGAATAAGGAGATGAAGAGAGAGAAGAAAAAAGAAGCATGAAAGTTCACATTCCGATGTTGTAGAAATAAGTGCATAAGTCCTTAGGTACAATCCTGCGTAGATCCATGTGGATTAAAGTCCTGATATTGTAAACAGCCCCTCCCCACCGAAAAAAAATGCGAACATATTAACGTTCAATAACAGAATGTCATCATTTCATTAATCTATACCCTTCTCATTTTCCCTAATTGTCTCTGATGATGGAATATCCCATACGCTGGGATATCCCAGAAATAGCCGTAAGACATTGAATTTCTTCCAATAATAATAATGTATATGACTT
>NC_068991.1:27560477-27562739 GCF_001194135.2 Octopus bimaculoides
TATATATATATATATATATATATATATATATATATATATATATATATGCATACATACAGGGTGTATAAGGTATTTACGGACAATTTTTTTTCTAGACAATCATATATATTAACAGAAAGCAAGTTAATGAAAAAATTATACATATAAACTAGATCATCTTTATAATCTTATTCGATGCAACGACCTTAACCATCAGTAGCCGCTTTTATAAGAGATCTGAATCGTCTACTTGACCGAATTAAACGGTTCTTGTTCATATCCAACATAACTTTTAAGATGCTGACTTTCAAAGAATTTTTGCCATTACGGGAATGTTGCTTGACCTCTCTCTCTCTCAACAACGCTCCGCATATGGTAGTCCAATAGATTGTGATCTGGTAAGTTTTGTGGCCAAATGTCAGGGGTTATGTGGCCGTGAAAATTATCAAACATTAACTACTGAGTTACTTGAGCCTTGCGTGTTTAGCACTTCAGTGTAGCCAGCAGCAGAGTTAAGTCTAAGGCCTTGTAGAACGAAGAGAATAGGTATCACATGTTCTTCATTACTGACAACTCCAATAGCCAAGACAGTTCTAGGAAATTTTGTGTGCAGGACTGTTGGAACTTCAGAAGGGTCTGAACGTAACTATATGTCATTTTGTTGTTAATCTTCTGTTTCTTATCAACATTTTTCTCATCTGAGAAAAGCCGAATTATGTCATGTTCTTCTGGGTTTTTAACTTTTAGATCTGATCAAACGGTTTTCCTTTGGTTTTGCTAACATAAAGTGACCTCTCCTCATCACGTAATGCATGTGCCGTATGTCATCGTGGACAACAGTTCTGATTGTCCCTTCTGATACATGGGGATCTTTTGTAATTGACCTCACGGATTTTCTGGGTTTGCTGAACTTGTTAAGTAAATCAGAGTTTTCTGAAGGCATCGGAGCGCCGGGTGTGCTTTTTGCGTTTCTATACTGATGATACTTTTTCATCTGAGGCTTCTAAGTTCTTGCGAAAGATATAGCGAATTTTAAAAGCTGAGCTATCTATAAATTACTGTGCTCAAACGTTAAGACCACAGTTATAGCATGCTCCTTCATTTCTTGAGTAAGTTGAGTGTGTGAGCCATTCCTCAAATCACAACCTGTCGTCTTCAAAGCTAAGAAGAAAACGTCGAACACTACAGTTCTTGATAAAGTCTGTCGAGAAAATAAAACAAAATCAAACATGAAACTTACAACCGGAGTATATTTCAATTTAGATCTATTTGATCAAGACTGCCCACCAATAACAGCAGCAATAACAAGACAACGAATATAATAGAAACCAATATTAGCTGACGAAATCTGTTCTCTCATTACGTAAGGTACTACGACAAGAAAGTAGTGCAATTACTAAAGATTGAACAACCGATAATGTCCCATCTCCAGTATTATTACAATACCAAATTATTATTCAGGAATTATAGAATCTTTTCTTATTTTCTGAGTGGGTTACGTAGAAATATATTCTGATATAGTTTCCATTGTCTGGTTCAATTTTCTACTAGATATTGGATTCCCATTTACTAAAAGGGAACATGCAAATGTTCTTACTAGATAAACATAAACCTTTCTATGATGTCATGATCCGATTTATAGCCTTTCATTTGAGAAATCAGTGATGTCAGCATTTCTCATAGCATCTTATCTCTCTCTCTCTCTCTCTCTCTCTCTCTCTCTCTCTCTCTCCCTGTCTCTTTCTCTGTTTCCGCCCATGAGTATATGTGTGTATGTGTATTTGTGGTTATATGAATATACTACACACAACCATGCACATATACACACATTCTGCATACAAACTTACGTACAGACATATTCATATACAGACTTGAATACGTGTACATATATGTGTGTACATGTATATATAAACAGAGAAAGAGAGAGAGAGAGAGGAAGATTTGTTGTGTAAGGCCGGATCAATGTATATGCAATCGACTTCCCTACCCTTCAAAATTGTTGACTTTGTAACAAAATGAGAAAGATTGTGTGTGTGTGTGTGTGTGTGTGTGTGTGTCTGTGTCTGTGTTTGTGTTGGTGTGTGTGTTTGTGTGTGTATGTGTGTGTCTGTGTGTGAGTCTGTGTGCGTGCGCGCAGTACGTAATTACATATTATTATAGAAACCCATATATATATATATATATATAGAGAGAGAGAGAGAGAGAGAAAGAGAGAGAGAGAGAGAGTTATTAATATTTCTAAGTCTCTCTAAAGGAGACTACGGCAGCGGTACTGGAAATTAA
>NC_068991.1:27563082-27564042 GCF_001194135.2 Octopus bimaculoides
GTGTTTGTGTGTGTATGTGTGTGTCTGTGTGTGAGTCTGTGTGCGTGCGCGCAGTACGTAATTACATATTATTATAGAAACCCATATATATATATATATATATATAGCAAGCGTACGCATATGTCCGAGTTAGTGACTCTGGTTATATATTGGATACAAGCGTGCGCCATTTAGTCTTTTTCTGTGCGAGTGTGCACATAGGTATCTCTTTCAGTGTCTGTGTGTGCAAGCGAGAGGGAGGGGTGGGGACAAAGAATGATAATATACTTGTGCGCATATGCGCGCGCGATGTTCTATGTCTGTGTCTGTGTGTCTGTGTCTGTGCGCGTGCGGGTATGGCGTGGTTGCGTAGGATTGCATTCAGTTGATTGATTTAATCTTTTTGGACAATAAATCTGGCTAAATGAATAAAGGAAAATTGAACTGCTGTTGCAAAATACTGACCAAATGTTACTCTGTACTGTTTCTTACTCTTCATGAAACACAAGACCTTTGCCAATAATGAAATCAAATTTTCTCCTTCACTTACTTCTATACTGCTTATTTCTAAAGATATCTTCATACTCTTTCACTCGGATAACTTTGCCGAGATCTCTGTGTGATAAGATAGATAGATAGATAGATAGATAGATAGATACATACATACATACATACATACATACATACATATATACATACATACACATCTTAATTTTTGTGCCTCTGATATATATATGTGTGTGTGTGTGTGTGTAATATCTTTTACTCTTTTACTTGTTTCAGTCATTTGACTGCGGCCATGCTGGAGCAACACCTTAAGGTGTTTTAGTCGAACAAATTGACCTGCAGCACTTATTCTTTGTAAGCCTAGTACTTACTTTATCGATAGGTTACGGAGGCGTAAACACACCAACATCGGTTGTCAAGCGATGGAGAGGGGACAAACCCAGACACAAATATATACATATATATATATATATA
>NC_068991.1:27564280-27566346 GCF_001194135.2 Octopus bimaculoides
AGGACACCACAGAACATAAACAACATGAAATACGAAAACATGGAATACGAACTTTTTTTGCGAACAAGGAAAGAAACAAATGGAAAACAAGACAAGCAACATAAAAAAAACGACCCTTCACCCGACAACTGGCCCGAGTATATCTTAGTGTATACCGTTGACGACATTCAGAGGCGGAACCAGGATAACAGAAAGTGTTATGGTAGAGTAGGTGGTGGTGGTGGTGAGTGGATATTGAAAAGTGCATTTTAAAAACTTGAACCAAGTTTGTTTTTTTTATATTACCTATGACTTAACGCATGCGTATAAGTGCAATCCGTGAAATATTCACACTCATAAATGTGGTAGATATATGCAATTTAACTAAAGGTTATATTCGGGATTTTATAGTTGCTTATGGGGAAAATAGAAAAATAAGAGTGAATATTTATCTTATGAGTGTTGTGTATGAAGTCTATAAAATTGTGCATCAACTATATAAATTGTATATATAAAGTGTATTAAATAATCATCGTATTCCAATTTCTTTCACTTTTCAACGAGTTGCAGATGAGCGACTATCTTTCCATACAGACACAACACCGGCTACGCTTACAGGTTTTTGGATAAAGTCTTCAGAAATAACCCGATACGTTTACCATCAATTCCGTGAAATATTCACAGGTCTCGTTAGTAAAAATTAATTTATAAAGAAATTCTAATTTAATAAATAAGGTAGTTGATGAATTTATATAAAATAAAATTTTAGAACAAAATAAGTGACTCAAAAAGTATTATTTTTAAAAGAGACGTGTTTAAAGAAATTTCTCTGAAAAAATTATTTAAATGAATGACATTTACTAATACATAAGTACCCGTTTGCATTAAGCTATATTTAGAATTATATTCAATTTTAAAGGAAATAGTAATCAGTGTGACATGTTCACCCTAGTATTTAAAAAAAACAGACAGTATAAATTACGATAAACTTGAGCATGCCTAAAACACCGTATTCCAAAAATTCAGCTTGTTGGAGCGTTCTATGAGATACGACAGTTATCAAGAACTCAACTGCCAGTTAAATACATTTTGAAATCTGATGATTACTACGAACGTATGAAAGCGCCAATTGTACTTTATGAACATTACAAAATATTCTTTTAATGTTAAAATACCATAATAAAAAAATGTGAAAACCAGACCATGTTTTAACTTTATTCAACACACACACATAGATAGATAGATAGATAGATAGATAGATAGATAGATAGATAGATAGATAGATAGATAGATAGATAGATATAATTGACCTCCTCCAGCATGGAAAAATATACGTCCATAACGTTTATAATAAAAGAGATTAGTAGTATTGACGAAAAACATAATTGCAAATTATAGGAATCTACCGATCCATTACTTAATCCTTTCTCAATGCTTTAACTTCTTTCAACAGTAACGTACCAGTCAGGAAATTTGATAAATATTTCGAAGTGCACACAAACAAATACCTTTTGTCTTCCGATAATTTATCTTAAATTTTAAAAGAGAGAAAATATTTTATGCGTCCATTGGATTTCAGAATTTGGTGGAAATATGTGAAATGCTTGGAATCTATATTTTGGAATTTCTGCATCAATGGTTTCCTACATTGCAAGGAGATGATGCAGAGACGATAATCTATTCATCATCCCTTTCAATATGAAATGTCATGAACTGATGTAAGCTTAGAAAAGACCTCATATAATTGTTTTGTATGTATAGGTTAAGAATTTTTTTTTTTACCCAACTACCTTTTTCTGAAATTAAATTCCACATGCATCATAATAATATAGATTAAATAAATACAATCACAAGAAAAATTGTTTGAATTGCAGTAAGTACATTACAATATAAAAATTAATAATATTTAACGTGTTTGTCAGTATGAATGTAAGAGATGCCTACAAGTGTATGTGCTTTTTGTTCTATATTACTGCATATAATTTTATAAGTGCACACATGTGTACATATGTATACATACTTTTATATATACATATATGTGTGTGTGTGTGTGTGTGTGTGTATGTGAGTATTCCAATATATATATA
>NC_068991.1:27567118-27568902 GCF_001194135.2 Octopus bimaculoides
TATACATATAGATAGATAGATAGATAGATAGATAGATAGATAGATAGACAGACAGACAGACAGATAGATAGATAGATAGATAGATAGATAGATAGATAGATAGATAGATAGATAGATATACATGTCTGTGTGCATTACATAAGAGAGTTATCTCAACGATATTTTTATCTATCTCATTTGACTTTTATACTGCTTGTTTGCATTTTATTCCTTTTCACATGTTTTTCTACTTATACCTCTGTATCAATTTGTTACTAACGTTCTGTATAGAATATTGATATGTACCATACTGAAATATAAATTGAAGCAACTATTCGTTCACTTATACATACATGCATACATACATATATACATACATACATACATACATAAATACATGCACTTTAGATGAGACACATAAATATATACACATTTATACACAAAGACACACTGGGATAGATAGATATATATAGACGCATAAATATAACTTTGTATACATGTTACAACGAAACCAGTAAAAAGATTGCACCTTAGAGCATCTTTCTAAAGACATAATCAATAGCAAAGGAAGCAATACTTATAAGATTACATTTATCTTGCAAGGCACCAGGCACCCCAAATAATTCTTCATTGCTCTACATCTCTAACATGAAGAGAGAAGTTGCAATGATGAATCCAAAATTCAATAACGAACTTATTGCCAATAAGACTTTCTGCTACTTATTGGTCCAATTCAATACAAAGTGCGTAATTTCAACGATACATTCTTGTTCAGCCTCTAACCTAATCCTTCAATCTCTTCCTGACATTTTGCTCTTTCTTTCTCAAACCACTTTTTCTTTCACGTGTTCTATTCGTTTTCCCTGTTCCCTCGTTTTCTTTATTTTCTGTTTTCCTCTTTCTCCCTCTCTCCCTCTCTCCTACTCTCTCTCCTACTCTCTCTCCCTCTCTCCCTCTTTCCTTCTCTTTCTCTCTTTCTTCTAAACACGTTTTATCGTTTTCCCTTCGTTTCCCTATTTTTCTATTCCTCTCTTCCCGTTTCTCCTCCTTTCTCCTTTCTCTCTTTCTTTCTCAAGTATTCTGTTATTTCATTAAACATTCTTTATCTCTGTTCTTTCTCTGAATCTCCGATCTATAGCCTTACAACATTCATTTTGCATGGGTCTGGATTGCAATTCTTCTTTACTGGCATAGTTTCATAGCTATCTTCTCTCATATACTTCTCTCAAAATAAATCTATCAGAAAAGTAATCAAAATAAGAATAACAATTACATGAAATGAATCCCTACTGTGGGTGAAAGATTTATACGTTATTACTTTTTTTATGGTATCAGTAAATACTGCTGTTTTACTTTCCATTCTGGTATAGTGAGGAAGGAAGTAATGATACTATACCTTCTATCTATGAGGGGTTTCTAGGTCTGCATAAACTCAATATATCAAGACGATGCAGAATAATTTGAAGGAAATTTAGCTGCTATTACTAGTAACAGGAGTGATTGAGTAATTCTCCCGGCCTTTGGTTGTTGTTTTGTGTTTGTTACTGATAGTGCTGACCATTTTTTTTTTTTTTTAAATATTGCTATCAAGCCATCAGGTGATAAATATTTTTCACTCAATATGTGAGATTTAAGAAAGGAAATTTTAAACATTTGGCAATATCACGAGTTAAATTCATATTTATGTTAGTGCGTATATGTGTTATAGTAAAAACTGCATACATATAAACACATACACATGCATATATGTTGAGGTGTGGAGGTGTATATTATATTTATATATATATATATATATATATATATAT
>NC_068991.1:27569026-27574841 GCF_001194135.2 Octopus bimaculoides
CAGCAGAAATATAACAAAAGACTGTTACTCTGAGTTTCACGTTCCCGTTCATCGGATGAACGGGAACGTGAAACTCAGAGTAACAGTCTTTTGTTATATTTCTGCTGCTTTTAAATAAAGTATATATATATATACATATATATATATATTACTCAAAAGAATTCCAATTCTGTCTGTTTTTCACGTTTTATTTATAATCTTCTAATATTGATATAAGATATAAAATAATATAGTAAAAAGAAATGAAATGAAGTATTAATCGTCTATTCTTATTGAACAAATGAAATATTAGAGGTCCATTCTTATTGAACTAGTAAACTTTCTTGCATTTATGCAATCTTCAGGTTCATTGGTGGTGACAGTTGTGTTCATTGGTTTCAACTGTAGTTGACTGGTTAAATGTTGTCCTTCATATACATTCCTGTGGATAGAAGTAGTAGTTGCTTGGCTATTTTTAGAAATGATGCCATACCATTTTTCAGTGTTTATTTTTATAAATGATGACAACAGTAATTTTTAGAGATTTTCATTTTTTATATATGGAGATCAGACATTTAAACCTTAAATAAAATTATTTTTTATCACTGTTTATTAAGCTTAAGTTTGAATTTATTAATAAAGTTCTTTTCTCCCAGTTTTCTCTCGATTTCATTCGGATTGTATAGTTTATGAAATGAAAATATTATAAATATTTTCCGGCCATATGTTGCTAGGTATTTGGCGGACTTCTGGATTTTTAATTGTCGGTGCACACGTGAGCGTTCTGATAGGGCATTGCCTGTCTGGCCAACATACAGTTCTTCACAATTCGGGCATTTGATGCAGTAGATTGAATTTCTGCTTTTACAGTTCATATTTGCGTTTGTGAATATTTTCCCCGTTTTTGTATTCCTATATGGGCTGATATAAATTAATTGGCATGTACCGCATCGGCTATCATTGCGTTTAGACACAGTGAACGGTTGGTCTTTGTCGCTAAGGTCAAACCTTGCCTTTGTTAATAACTTTTTCAAGCTTTTACGCTGTCTTTTACTGAGAATTATAGTTTGGTATGTAATGATATCTCTTAATTCCTTACTTTGAGCAATGATTTAGCGATATTTTACTCAAAATTTGTGGTAATAGTGAGAGTATTATTGATCTGAAGTGCCTCTGATTGGCTAAAATGTTTTTATGAAAAGGTGCTGTCAATGTCATCTGTGTTAATGCGTTTATCAAGCCGTTATGAATTAAAGAAAAAATTCAATCACTTTACTACAGTTGTCAAATATGAGGCGCATTACAGCGATTCTCTGCAAACCTCAAACATTCAGTCGTGATTTGGATTTTAAAGTGTGAACTAGAAATAACGAAACTTAATGCTTTGAGAAAATCTATCACTTTTAAGAAATAGTTGTTGAATTTTCAAAAAATTTCCGGACCATGCTATAATGGTAACAGAACAGGGCAGCATTTATAAGGTGGACTAGCCTGTAAATTATTGCCATATTTATGAGAGGCTTTTTTGAGGTATATAAATCGAGAAAAAATTGCTTCCTGGTGTTATTTATGAAGCCTTTAACTTAATGAAACTACTGCAGTAATTTCAGATTGTTTACTCTTAGCTAAATGAAGTTATATAGAATTATTAATAGCCAATTTCTATCTTTTGTCACGTCACATTCTTACCGAAAATATCTTAGTGGCTCTCAATAAAAAATAAGTATTTATTGAAATTTTTTCTGTCAAGGTAGCAAGTGGCTCTCTTTCAGATCCAGGTTCAAAGTTTTGTCCGAAGACTGAAAATATTCATTTATTATTGAAATTACTCTCGTTACGTCACGTCACAGATTATGCGACGTGAAGTAACGCCCCACTTAATACTCCCCCTTAAGTTTAATGCATGAAAAGTAATTGAAGAATTTTAAATGTCACTTTTTTATATTTTATTGCATAAAAAGCAAGAAAATTATTGTGCAACCCATCTAATGAGCACAGATTTAATTTTTCAAGTCAAAGCCTCATACTTTGAGTAGCTATAAGCATTTCACCACATTACAATGAATATTAAAATAAATATATTCTGGCCAACTTGGTTCAGAAATTTCTGTTTGAGCGTCCACTTGCGTCCATAATGAGCGTCTATAATGGCTTCCTTTGTCATATGGTGTATTGATAAAACACATAGTGAGTACTTTTGCTTTGCTTTTCTCCATTTAAGTTAAAGCCTATGCTTTATGTTTGGTGGTCTTAACGATACATTTTTAAAGCTTGAAACAGGTCTATTCATTAGGCACCAAGGGATTTTTTTTTCAAATTTAGTGTTCCTTTACAAAAACATCTGAATGTATCGCAAATAATACTATGATGTACGAACTACACTGTTCAGTGAAATTAACTTCTCTACTAAGTGAAACATGAAGTACTCTGGAAGCTGATCCTTGTGCTTAGTAACAAGAAAAATTATTGATGGCTGAATTTTAAGCTAGAACTTTGTGGAACGTCACGTTGAAATTGCACTTAGTTGCGTCACGTCACATGAAATTACTCCACGTCACACATAGTTTTTCTCTGCTGGAGATTTTGATTGTCAGCATTTTATTGTTGTATGTGTGCTAATGTAATTTTTAAGCTTCTATCTTCTCAAAGTAAATTAGTTTTCACTATACTGTTTGTCAATTCAAACAAATTTCCATATTTATGCAATATATTAGAAAAATGTTATTTCTGTGAATTACGTCAAGTCACGCAATAGATCTGGTCTGTAAATCTAATGCAAAAATATCCTGGAGATTCTTCTTTCGCTCAAAATATTACTTTTGGCGCATTTAAACATCAGAAATAGCAAGGATGTTATAAACTGCGGTTCCCTTCACATTTGTAGCTTTACAAGACTTCATGTTACGTCATATCACATGAAAAATCGCTGATTAGTTGTTTCAGCATGCTACTCTAACATAAACATTTAACTGAAGATTGTTTGTAACAAACAAAAAAACTATACTGCATTTATTTGCAAATATGTATATTTTACTTAGTTACCTCTGGAAAAATAAATGCAGTATTGCGCGATTAAGGAAGTATTAAATTGAAATAGCTATCTATGTATCAAACTTAATGTATAGGTGTGGGCATGTGGTAAGAATCTTGCTTTCCAATCGCATGGTTCTGAGTTCAGTCCCACTATGATCTTACACTGTTTGTTTTATTTTTCTCTATAATCATATCATGCCTTCTTGTTTCTATAGTATGTTTCGTCTTTACGGAGAAGTTCGATACGGTCCCATAATTCTCATTCTCTGTTTCTGGATCATATTCATGCCACTTACCAGGTATTTCGAAGCTTGACACTTCACTAAAATCCCAATTCAATCTTTTACTGACATGGTCATGCTTGCGCTTATACACTTTATGTGCTAGCTTACTGCACTCACTCAAGATATGATTGATACTTTCCTCTCTTTTCCTGCAGATACATTTACTGTCTGTCTGCGTTTTGTCGATCTTTGCCTTTATTACATTTGTTCCTGAACGGTTGTAATTATCGCTTTGGATTCTTGTTTTAAGCTTTCGTCCGTCAGTCACAGACAGCGTTCTTTACTTCCAACATTCACTGTTTGTTGCATGAATTGGCCTTATAATTCCATTTCTTTCCATCTACTTGCTATTGTCTCTCCTTCTTTTCTTGGATTCTCCTACTTTTCAAGCATCTCTAGCCGCCTAGAGAATCCTATTTTTACCCCGCATTTTTATTATTAGTATTATTATTATTATTATTATTATTATTATTATTATTATTATTATTATTATTATCATCATTATTATTATTATTATTATTCAGTAGTCTTATTTTTATCACGTACTTTCACTGCACTACCGAGCGCAGCTCTGTGTGCCTTGGATATGTGCTGTGGTTTGTTGTGATGCTCAGGATGTGTGTGGCTCCTAGTAGTGCTATTTTCTGTATGTTATATATACTTGCTAGTCCTGATATTTTTGTTATGTATTTGTCTGAATATTTTTTTCTTCATACCTAATGCAACTACTATGATAGGAATTGTTTCTGTTTTTAGACTTCACATTCGAGTTATCTCTATTTTCAGATCTGTGTATTTTGAATGTTTCTCCGTTTCTTTTAGAGAGACATTGTCATCTGCTGGTATTGATACATCGATTAGAAAGCCTTTTTTTCTTGGTGATCTCTGACAATTATATCCGGCTTATAGGCCTTAATTTCTTTATCTGTGTGTATTGGCATATCCCAGAGTATGGTTGCTTTCTCAGCTTCTGTAACTTTTTCTGGGGTGTGCCCATACAATTTTTTTCTGTTGTTATATAGGTCCCAATTGTATATAGGTCCCAATTCTGTCGTGTCTGTGAATATATTCCTTCTTAGCCAGGACTGGGCATCCAGAGACAATGTGATTTATTGTTTCTTCTCCATCTCCACATATTCTACAGTTACTTGTTATGTTTCTTTTCATTACATGTTTTTGATAATTTCTCGTAGGAAGGTTTTGATCTCGTGCTGCAGTTAAAAATCCCTCAGTCTCTGCTGTGAGTCCTTAGCTCCTCAGCCATTGTTGGGATTTTACTTTGTCTATTTTTTTTTCTGTTTAGTTTAACCCAGTATTTGCCAAGAAGGGGGTTTTCTTGCCATCGTTTTATCATGATCCGTTGCTGCTCCAGTTTCAGTTTGGATTTCAGTTGTTTTACAACTTTTGTTGTTTCTTCTTTTTATTCATAGTTGTTAGGTATTATGTCAGCTATTTGTTATAGAAATAAAACTACTGAATAATAATAATAATAATAATAATAATAATAATAATAATAATAATAATAATAATAATAAATGCCCTGATGCAGTACCAGGCGGTGGCTCTCACGGCTCCTGATCTTAACTGATTGGAAGTGTTATCATGTAATTTGTTTTATTTTGGTACAAAAGATGGACTACAGCAAATATTCAGCTTAAGACCACCGATTTCCATGTCAGTTGTTTGACCTTAGTGACTGAGACGATATGTGCATCTCTGATCATGAGCAGAAGAAGTGGGGGAGCATCATAGCCATGTGTTTAGAGGAATTCTTTGGAGTTTGAATAATTCACCAATGGAAATATGGGTGTTTCGTTCAACATCCTTAAACAACTCTTATTCAAGGACCATTTGAGTGGGATGGGCTACTCGACCTGAAGAAAATTTAACTGGACCCCACCTGCAAGGTCATGCGCTGTTTATCTTGATATTAGATCACCATGTCACGCACATATGGTTGTGATGCATGTGTCTGGCGTACCCTTATCAGAAGGTTAGTTATGATTGATATACTGGACTTCGCATATTTTACCCCAGTGTCACTTTGATGCCGTGCTCTGCTCTCTCACTCAATAATAATAATAATAATACAGCTAGAAAACTATTACAAAACGACCATCATAAGGCTACAAAAATACATACTTCAGAAGCAAGGAAAACTAATACAAATAGTCACAAAATACGAAAAAAATTTTAAAAACTGTTTTCAGCCTTTAAGGAAGCTGACAAATACAAACAAGAAATCATACTACCTAACAAATACGAAGACGAAGAAGAAGAAACAACAAAAGCTATAAAACAAATGAAATCCAAACTAAAACTAGAACAGCAACGGACCATGATAAAACGATGGCAAGAAAAGCCCCTACATGGTAAATACTGGGCTAAACGAAATGCAAAAGAAATAGACAGAGAAAATCCCAGCAATGGTTGAGAAGCTCAGGACTCAAAGCAGAGACTGAAGGATTTTTAATTGCTGCACAAGACCAAAGCCTCCCCACCAGAAATTACCAAAAACA
>NC_068991.1:27576723-27579502 GCF_001194135.2 Octopus bimaculoides
TTATTATTATTATTATTATTATTATTATTATTATTATTATTATTATTATTATTATTATTATTATATGAAATAGCATCAACAAATATATACATAACGCTCGCAGTTACAAAGCTAATCAAAAGATCTGAATTCATTTCATACGTCATATCTGCAATATTTGTATACACAAATAAAATGTGCACACATACAGCTATTCTTAAATGCACATACATCATATAGTTCAGTAAATATACCTGCGCACACAAGTATATGCATAAAAATGTTAAGCTGTTAACGAAAAGGAATCCAGTTGAATGTTGGCAGAAATTATTAAAGAAATATAAATTCAAGTGGATAAGGTGTCTGAACGATAATGAATTTCAACAAAATGAATATATTTATTATTCAGTAAGGGTGGCTAGGTGAAACCTGTCGCAACAAATTAATTCCAGAACTACTAAAGATTCTTGTATCTATAAATGATTGTACATTAGAAAGAGAGAGGTATTTTCTGGTTATTGTGCATTAGCGAATGTATGCGTGTGCTTATTTCGTTTTATTATGTTGTGAGCAGAAAAAAATATTGTTGTTTCTTCCGACTATTTACATTCTGAATTCAAATTCCGCTGAGGTCAACTTTGTCTTTCGTCTTTTTGGAGTCGAGAAAATAAAGTACCAGTCAAGTACTGGGTTGATCGAATCACTTTTCCCTTAACCCTCAAAAAAGTCTGCGAGCGAGTAGAATCGATAATGCGTCAGAGAAAATACTTAGCGGCATTTCTTCTGACACTCTACATACTGAATACTACTGACGCCTTGGTCAACTTTGCCATTCCTTCCTCCGGGGCTGATAAAGTAAAGTACTTCTCTAAGTACCGGGTTTGATAGGATGGACTAGTTCCCATTACCTTAAGTTTCTATTATTATGCCTAAATCAGAAACCATTATTTCTCAGAACCCAAACCATGTGGTAAATTAATCTCAAAATTGCTGGTTTTGTACCAAAATTAGAAAGGATTATTATTACTATCGATGGCGCTGAGTTTACTGAGTCATAGCAGCCTCGTGTATCATGTGTCATGATAGTTGTTCTGGATTTCTACGCGCTGAGTTCAAATACTCACGAAGTCAAATTTGTTTTATGGTAAATAATGCATCAATTAAATACTGTGAAACTTCTTTCTATAAGAACTGATGTTCTATTTCTTCTTTTTCATTTTTCACAAAAGAAAAAACATAATAGATAAAGATTCAGGCTGGAATAGTTTTCAAACCAAAAACAAGGTATATTAACAGTAGATAGTAGAAATCCCATTTTGAATTTTGCATTCCTTTTGTTTCAACCGACACAAAAATCGACGAACTGAGGAGAGGCACAGCGAAACAAAGACGCACCACGTGACAGTACGACATCACTAGACAATTCCAGTCGGCAGATTGATGCCTGAGGGCTGCATCAAGTGGGTTCCAACGGCGGAAGCCTAAACTACAACGAGCTTGTCTCACAGAAAACGTTTCCGGTTACTTTTGGGCACTTCCCCGTTCATATATACATGTGTGTGTGTATGCGTATGTATGTGTGTACACAAAGATACAGTTACATATATATATGTGTGTGTGTGTGTGTGTGCGTGTGTGTGTGTGTGTATGTATGTGTGTGTGTGTGCGTATGTATATGTATATGTATATATATATATACTTTTATTTTTTTTACTTGTTTCAATCAGTTGACTACGGCTATACTGGAGCACCGCCTTTAAGCGTTTTAACCAAACAAATCGGCACCAGGACTTTTTTAAGCCGAATAATTATTCTATCAGTGTCTTATGCCGAAACCGCTAAGTTACAGGGACGTAAACTCACCAACGCCGGTTGTTCAGCGCTGATGGGGGACAAACACATACACACACATGCATACCTATATACATACATATGTATGTATGCACATATGTGTGTAAATATGCATATGTGTGTGTGTGTGTGTGTGTGTGTGTGTGTATATTATTTATATTATTATTTGATTGTACGCCACGCATCCATTTCCAAGTAAGTTTTATCTTAATACATTTCATGCGACTCTTTACTGTTCCACCCCCCTCTCTCTTTCTCTCTCCCTCTCTCCCTCTCTCCCTCTCTCCCTTCGTTTTCTCTCTCATCCTTTCTTTAATTCTTTTTTCTCCCCTTCACCGATTTCTATCTGTCTCTTTCTCTCTCTCTCTCCCTCTTCCTCCTTTACTCTCTCTCTCCCTTTTCCTCCTTTACTCTCTCTCGCTGCTCACACGTGACTGTCGCCCATCTTTCCTTTCCTCACGTGATCATCTTTCTTTTCCTTCAGTCTTTTGTGCAGTCCAGACGCATTCCTATCTGTCTCCTCTCCTATCTTTTATTTTATCAAAAAATCTTCTCCCAGCACTCGCTACCTTACCCCATCTCCTCCCTGTTTGTATTCGCTTCGTTTGGTTTGTTGTATGTCCTGTTTTTGTTACTAACATTGACCCTCCGCAAATCCCAAATGTTATTTTGGTTCGCGGGAGCAACTGCCTTCAAAGTCTTATCTTGTCGTTCATTGCTCGAAATAAGGGTCGTTTTTTATGATGAAGGGTCGTATTTTATGTTACTGGTCTTGTTTTCCATTTGCTTCCCCCGTTCTTTGCGTACCCAACGTTAATTTCGTATTTCATGTTGTTTACGTTTTGTGACGTCCTGTACCCATATATGCATACCTGTATACATACATATGTATGTATGTACATATGTGTATGTGCATATACATATATACATATATATATATATATATATA
>NC_068991.1:27581957-27584457 GCF_001194135.2 Octopus bimaculoides
TATATATATATATATATATATATATATATATATATATATATATATATATATATATGCACACACACACACATATATAGATAAATAAATAGATAGAAGGGTATACATGATAGATAGATAGATAGATAGATAGATAGATAGATAGATAGATAGATAGATAGATAGATAGATAGATACTTATACGTGTGTCTATGTATATGTGTATTTGAATATACACACTTAGATATGTATATACATATATATGTGTGTCTATATATGTATGTATGTATGTATGTATATCCACACACATTCGCATAGACATATGATGAAAATTGTGACATATTAGAAAACGTTTATCTCATATATATGTGTGTATGTGTGTGTGCGTATGTGGGTATATACATACCTGTATATATATATATATATATATATATATATATATATGCTTTCAGTATAGAGTTTAGGTAACTACTAGAGTTATTGATATTACTGATTATGATATACATAGATAGCAAATATAGGAGAAATTAAGATAAACATGAGTTTATATTAATAGACATTCGTACGTTTCACCTTTCACATATAAATATGTATGTACAAGTATATATATATATCTATTATATAAATTGGACATGGGCGATCGTTGTATTCTTCCTTGTCTTGAGGTTCACGTTGGATTCGTGTGAAAAATGGCACACAGGTGAAGACGGGTGCATACATTGTGCTGCGGTCTCTATTTTTTTCTAGCCCCCATAGTTACCGAGAAAATCGATTAAAACTTTTTTGTAATGGAATTCCCCTGTTTGTTCCGCCATTAAAACAACCAGTTGCTCACACAGCTAGCATATACCATTTTGCTAGCATCAAGGGGAGTACAGGATGACAGTCAGCCAGATCTTTCGCTATGCTGTCTCTCTTCTTTCACCTCTTTGTGGGGTTAATAATCTTAATCTTTAGTTACAGTTTCTCATTCAAACTACATAATTGGCAGGATTGTAGGATTAAGACAGTAGGAGGTTTTGAGGGAGATTTGGCTGCTATTTCTACCAGGTCTAGTTACCATGTAGAGATCTGAACTTAATTTTCATTCACATATTTGCATTTCAAAAGTTTAACATAATCTTTTCCAGAAAGAAAAGGACAAAGAGACCAATGGCAAAGTGAGAAATATATTTTATGTATAAAGTCTTACAGCTGTTTCAGGGAAAATCCAATGTATCCCTTCATCAGAGATGGTAATAGTAGAGGAATGGATTATTACATCTATAAGAGAAGATTTGAAGTAAGAAGTGAGAGCGATGCGTAAAAAAAAGAACAAAAAAGAAACAGTACTTGGAGTATAGCTCCATTCCAGCAGTAAACATCCATTTAAAGAATCCTTGTGGGTATTTTCCGGAGATAATTGTAGTAGCAAAGGTGGATATATATCATATCGAATCCAGAGTATTCTGTGCGTTGTTTATTCAAAGGATTTCTTTGTTCATAATTAAATCAATGTTTTAATCATTAGACGGAGGTCCAATAGAATAGCTCACAGAAACAGACTACCTACAAATTCGTTCTTCACAACTCCTGAAGCTGTTTTCTGACAAAGGTGGGAAGTCAAGAAATTTTTATACAGCTGGAGGCTCCAATTGAAACAGGGGACCCGAAATGATAAGGTTGAGAAACTCTGTTATAGATTATGCCTAACCGAAAACGATCACAGCCACATCATCCAAACAGACCGGATGATATATATGCGTGTGTGTGTGTGTGTGTGTGTGTGTGTGTGTTTGTGTGTGTGTGTGTGTGTATGTGTGTGTGTGTGTGTACATATATGTGTGTGTGTGCGTGTGTGTGCATATATATATACTTAAATACGTATACATATATATATATATATATATATACATACATATATATATTTGCGACTCTTTTAGTGTATTGTGGGTCGTTATTTCCGCAGAGTGTGGGGTAAACGTGCCTCAGATTTTATCATGATGAAACTCCTTTTGGCGACTATGAAATCTAAAGTAGCTTCCATACCATCGCGCACAGACCAGGTACTACTTGACTCGCTAGAGGAGAAGTGTACCTTGATCGCTTCAATCTGCTTTCTTCGTTCGCAATTAGTGGATTGCTGTTCGGTTCATGTTATATCAAACATTGGATTCTATCACCGAGGTTGTTTTCTCTCTTATTTACCACATTCTTTTTGAAATTTCCTTACAGTATTTGTTTCAATTGGTCCTCTGTCCTCCTAAGTTGTCTTGGTTTTCATTCATTTAAGGGTAAAGCTGATCCACCATTCGCACGCGTTGCAGGAATAGCACATCGGAGCATGTCAATAACTGTAGTATTACTGGCTACTTGATCCGGCGATTCTTTGGTCAGTTCTATAGCTGGATGGACATTATTTTTGCTTTTTCACGTCACTCATAACTTGCTCCGGTTTCAGACTCATGTAGACGAATTCGTACAGTTGCCTTAAATACTAAAAGTTTGGCTAATTGTCTTGCATCACGATTTTCATACGCCTCTT
>NC_068991.1:27585612-27592506 GCF_001194135.2 Octopus bimaculoides
AGATAGATAGATAGATAGATAGATAGATAGATAGATAGATAGATAGATAGATAGATAAATAGATAGATAGGCAGAAAGTATAAATAGTCAGATATTTAAAAATATATACGGATAGCTTAATGCTTATCTTATAGGTTTACGTATATAAATATATATGTGTATGTGTGTGATTGCGTGAATATACGTGTTGTATTGTTTTAGTGTGTATATTCTGTTTTTCCACAAGAGATAACACAAACACACATTCATTGTAGATAAATGATTGTTCTCTGTTCTTCTGTGTATGTGATTATATGATGTACCGCGTTCATGTATCAGTCGATATAAGCGTGAGTGTAATTGTTCTCATATGTGCATGTGTGTGTGAGTGTGTGCGTGAGTGTGTATCCATAGAACAGAATTAAAACCCAGAGATAATGATTGTCATACATTTATCATAATTATTTCCCTATTATGTATTATTTACTCCGTTCTTCCACCAGTAATTTCCCTTTATGATAATAAAACTTTTATTCTCCTCCAAGGTTTCTTCATCAGATAATTTTTTATGGAGGTCTTCGTTTGATTACTATTATTATTATTATTAGTAGTAGTAGTAGTAGTAGTAGTAGTAGTAGTAGTAGTAGTAGTAGTAGTAGTAGTAGTATTCAACATCAACAAGCTTATAAAATATCTCTGTCTTCTGTTTTATAGCTTTTCACCATTTCTGAGAAATTTGAAAGTGACAGAATTATAAAAGAGCAATGTGTGTGGGGGGAGATGGGGCGTGTTGTATATGAGCGTGTGTGTGTGTGTGTGTGTGTGTGTGTGTGTGTGTGGGCGTGTGTATGTGTGCGTGCGCGCGCATATGTGCACGCAAGTGTTTGTGTATACGCGTGCGAGCGCATGTGTGTATGTAAGAGTGTGTGTGTGTGTGTGAGTGTGTGAGAGATTTTTTCATTTCCGTTCATTATTAGAGTTCTAAATTACCTTCATCCGAAACTGAAACCTTGAGCGTTTTTTTCATCCCTCCTTACAGCGCCAAAATCTTTTGACGGAGCCACACGTTGGATTATCTATTATCTTTTATCTTTTATCAGTTTCAGTCATTAGACTGTGGTCACGTTGGAGCATCGCCCTGAAGAACTTTTTGTCGAATCGACCCCAGTTCTTATCTTTCCTTAAGCCTGTTACTTATATTGCCAAACTGCTAAGTTATGGAGACGCACACAAACCAACACCGGTTGTCTGGCGGTGGTGGGAGACAAACACATATATAACATTTATTTTATTGTTTTTGTTATGTTTTTTAGTTTGTTTGCTTTTCGGCCCTTGATTGGTTGTGTCTCTCGCCTGCAAATTAATACCCTGGTTATACAAAAAGCTCCGCTCTATGGAAGACTCGTCAGAAGCGAAATTGAATAAATTATGTCTTCGAAGATTCTTTTTTGGAGGATGGTCGTTATTGTTGTTGTTGCTACTGATGTTGTATATCTTCAGGTAAGTCTCTGACTGAACAAACTTATGATCCAAGACGTTCCATCTGTAACAATTATTTCCAGTTTCTTCAGGTAAATGCTTATGTCGATCCATATTATCCAATGTCTTACATCTTTCAAAACTCCATAGAATCTTGTGGAAGGATAAGTTATTAATTTTAGTAAATTGAATGAGCGGTATGGTATGTGCTCCCTCATTAGCTGGCTATACTTATGTTGTTTATCCCTGAGGCATTCTTGATCAAACAAACCTATAATCAAAATGCATTCGAACTATGATCATCTTCACGTTTTTCCTAATCTCATACAGAATTCTTAGCATCACATTCCTTAGATATAAAAGATATAAAATATTGCCTTCAAATACAAGACTTCTAACGGTCAAGTTGTTGTTGTTGTTGACGTTGTTGTTGCTGTTGTCTCGTCGTTTTTGTTGCTGTTGTTATGTGTGTATGGCAAAATAGCGTTTTTTTTATTTTTCAGTAAGGCCTGCCTAACCCCTTCGTTCTCCTTTGTTTTCTATCTTCACAAGTGATGGGCTAAGTTGGCTGACTTTCGTTGCCACTGCCAATTGTGACTGAAAGAATTAGCTTTCTCATCTCTTGGTTAACTTTTGGCCATCAGGACAAGATGATATTTTCCCAACTAACTCCAAGATCATGCTCCATGCCGTCTTAGTACCGGCAGTAACCATGATTTATTGCTGTTCTCTGTCATTTTAAGTCTTCTATGCAGAAAGTGCTTAAATGATTTTTACTACACATGTGTAGCAACTGAGATTTCTGTCTTGGATTCACAATCTTCTGACTTTCTTTTCAGCACATTCTTCAGGACACAACACTGGAATTCTTTTCTGCTCTTGTGAAATCAGTACGACGTCTATGACCATGATGATCTCCCTAAACTCATATCACCGAAAGTGACGTAACATTGACTACCAGTTCGTATTATGCCATGACCGTGATTACGAACCAGAGGTCGATGTCACCACCGATGTCTCTAATAGAGATACTTATATTTCTCTTCCCTAAATATGAGTATAGTTAACTGGCAGGTGAATACGTCATTATTTGTGCTTGTTCTTTCATCCAATACCCTGTTTTGAAGACAACGCATATTGTGCCATACTCTCTTCTGGGGAAAGAAAATCCCTGTAACCTTGGAAAGGAGCAGATAAATTACCCCCTACTGTCCTGCAAGTGTGTAATAGATTCTGGCAAGCCGGTACAAAGCATCTTGTCAGCAAATTCTTCATATTATTTTGAGTTTAATTAAAGTGGCGGCCTGACAGAATCGTTATCATGCCTGGTAGAATGCCTACCGGCATTTTGTCCGATTTTACGTTCTGAGTTCAAATTCCAACGGAGCCGACTTTGTATCAGTTTAACATTGGGATCGATTTAATTGACTAAGTCTATATCCTGAACTTGCTGGCCTTGTGTTTAAATTTGAAGTTATTATTTGCTTGGCATTACATTTCTTAACGTTTTCGTTTGAAGTAAATAGATGTTCCGTTCTTCTTCTTCTTCCTATGAAACTAGCAGTTCTTTTATTGCTTTCCCTTTGGAATAGTTGATGTCGATACAGATTCATAATAATTTTTTGACATTCTAAAATTTCACCGCAATAAACGTCCTTGACCTTGTGTTCAAATATCTGATACTTATTCTCATCACGTTGCTTAACTTGCTCGTAAATTACAACGCTTCAATTTGTTGGTTATTTATTAAATTTTCGAGCTATTAGTGTTAAACATTTGGGTTTAATGGCTATGGTACGGCTTGTAATAAATGTTCACTTGCTTTCAATTTTTTCTTAATTTATTTAACTAATTACTTATTTAATTACTATTTATTTATTGCCACTTTCTGTATATTGTTATTTTGTAGTAAAATAATTCAATTATTGAATAAAATTTGTTTGATTATGACAGTTTGCGATGTGATTTTATGCATGCATTATTCAATTAATTTTATTTAAATGATTTAAGATCATTGTCGACCGAAAGATCGCTGTTAATGATTTTCTCAATAGATTTATTCCTTGTAGACAAGACACTTTTATGGTGTTTGGTTAACTTCTACAGTTAAATATTTGATGTCAGAGGTGTGAAGTCGCTGCTCACATTGTTCATAGAATAGTCAGATTAACAATGGCTAGACGATGCAACAGTTCATATTCTGCACTACTCTACGACTAAGTGAGTGTATGCCTGAAACTTCAAGGCATTTCAGTCCTATTTGATTCAGATCATCTAATCCTCAAAATGAGGTACAAATATGTCAAAAAAGACCCTAGATTAGATCTACAAGGAATAGAAACCAACTTTCACTCAGCTTGCACCTTACCGTCTTAAAAAAGAAGTTTACCTGAGATCATGTCATTCAAAATGCATTGTATCTGAGGAACACGGAATAGTCATGGTCGGAACAACTTGTATCTTAGGCGAGCACTATCAGGGAAGACTTAGAGACAACCTACAACGTAGTAGTAGTAGTAGTAGTAGTAGTAGTAGTAGTAGTAGTAGTAGTAGTAGTAGTAGTAGTAAGATATGTCCATGAAATAAATCACCGTTGCAGGTAGCAGGAGTACAAGTTAATTCACTGTTGCTGGATAGACACAAATATTCCATAATATAAGTATTGTTTTTGTTGTCGCTGCTGTTGTTGATGTTGTTGCTGTTTTTGTTTTTGTTGAGATAGTATCTATGACTGCATTACCTCATGTATTCCTCCCTTATTTGAAGACGTTGGAGTGCGGTATTATATAAATTCGGTTACTATTTTTAACACGTGACACAACCACATAAAGGCTTCCTCGTAATTTATAAGATAAAAGAGGAGTGAAAGGTTCATTCTTTCCCCAAAAGTTACAGATATTATTTGAAATAAATGTGAAATATGTCATTGAAATACGATTCTATCAAACAATGATCTGTCTCCTTGCGATAACACCTCGCTCCTCTGGATTTTATGAATTACTTGGCTAAACAACATTTTTTCAATATGTCATACATACTTTATATTTCGTAATCCTCAAACCCATTAACTTGGATAAATCTATCTAGTTGATTCCAATTCTTAGCAAGTTATAACCACACAAAGATTTGAGCGCAACACTGAAAGTTAACAAACAAACTAATTAATCAAGTTTTCGTTTTTGTCACGAGCCAGCAAAGTGGAACCTAAATAGTTGCTCGTCCAGTTAAATGGTTGCTCGTCCAGTTAAATGGTTGCTCGTCCTACTAGAAATAGCAACCAACTCTCCTTTTCACCACAGATCGATAATGAAGTCTGAAGCACGCTTTTCTTTACAGAATAATGAAATGATCATGGATTGAATTTCTTTGACCAGTGCTCCAAATGTAGCGTTTGATTGGATGCATGTTTAAAGATAAATTAGAATAAATACAAGTTAAATTGCGTGTATCTAGGAAAGGAGAAAACAGAAGAAATACTTGGATGTGTGTATATAAAATACAAAAATATAACTATAGTCTTAAATCATATTAACTGATCGTATCTTAGGGCAATCACAAAACGTCATTCATAGATAAAGGATGTCATGTCAAAAATAAAGAAAGATGAAAAGAAAGAAAGAAAGAAAGAAAGAAAGAAAGAAAGAAAGAAAGAAAGAAAGAAAGAAAGAAAGAAAGAAAACACGTTGATATAAGTTAGTGAGTGTAAAAATCCTTGAATCTTTAATAAATGTCTTCGAAAATGAATTCATATTTATGTAACCATTAAAGTTTATAGCAAACAGCTTACAACGTAGCACGGAGATCAAAATGGTAAACGGAAATCAAAGATTAAATTGAAAACTTTCAGAAACGTTACGTTTGTCGTGTGTTTCTGTTTTTCTTCTTGTAGATCTGTCTAATAAAAATTACAAAATAACTTTTCCGATCTATACTAGCAAATACTTAGAATGTCGTTTCTTGATCTCAGGTTGTTCTCGTTCTACAGTAATATTACAATTGGTTCGGTTAGGCAAAGGTGACAATTCAACGTCTTTATACTACAAAAATGATTGCAAGCAGGTACGAAAGAAAGGATAGACCACGCTATAGGGAAAGAACTGGAACTTCAATTCTATATTTAAGAGATGAGGAATTATGTACATTGTCTACATTATTTATATTTGAAAGATATTTGTCCTCATCTCGTTTGTTGTTAACACAACGTTTCAGTTGATATACCCTCCAGCCTTTATCTGGTTCCTTGGGGAAATTTTGAACCTGGGTATTCATTCCTAAGGTATTTTTTTGATGTTGTTATTATTATTATTATTATTATTATTATTATTATCATTATCATTAAGGTCACTGCCTGAAATTGAACTCGGAATCCTGGGGTTAGTACCCCGCGCTCTTAACCACTACGCCATATACCAGCGGACATATGGCGTAGTGGTTAAGAGTGACCTTAATACTAATAATAATGATAACATCAGAAAAAAATTAGAAATGAGAACCCAGGTTCAAAATTTCCTCAAGTCACCTAATGAAGAATGGCGGGTATATCAGCCGAAACGTTGTGTTTACAACAAACAAGATGAGGACAAATATCCGTCAAATATAAATAATGTAAATAATGTAAATAACGAACTGGAACTTCTTTCCATATTTCCAAACATATTTCGACAGTTTGATACCAAATTTTCTGTCTTGGATGACAGAAGAATGAGCGTGCGATTAAGATTTTGTCGTAAATTTAATCAATGTATGATTTTTGCTGTGAATCAAAGTTCAGTTACTTTGGATGCTCTGTATTATAGAAGAAAAAACTCGTTATGTAGGCTCTTACAAGAGTTTCTTCAACTGCACTCTATTATGGTATTACGAGTGCTTCACACATATTTTGCTTCAATTGAAATAAAATAGCTGCTGAATTTTTTTTCCAACCGGAATGAAAAACTTTAATAGAAATTCTAACATAGATTTATATAAAACCTATGTTTTTTTATAATAAAGTAAAATTAACTTAGGAAAGTTCCAAAGAATATTTGTAGAATCGTTCAAACCAAAAGGCTTATATCACCGGATTTTCTATTTTTACTTCTAGATTTGGGAGCTGTGGACCTCTATTTATGTCCTATCCCACTTCAAAATTCACTATGACTAAATACTTTGTTATAAAAATGCTAAACTTTTGCAAAGCTATTAACATTTGAGGATAACGATGGTAATCGCCTACTAACATTGAAGACTACATTTGCTGTCGGTATTTGATAGAGTATTTTAACACAATGTAATTAGATTTAGTCGCTTTATCAGCGACCAAATCTAATTTGGTGTCTACAAAATTATCATTTGCTTGCTTGCTTTCTATAGTATGCGTGAATATGCATGCATGCATATATGTATGTATGTATGTGTGTATATATATATATATATATACACATATATATATATATA
>NC_068991.1:27592933-27595012 GCF_001194135.2 Octopus bimaculoides
ATATATATATATATATATATATATATATATATATATATACAGAGAGAGAGAGAGAATAAGAGGGACAGCTGATCTATTATCAATTAACCAAAGCAATATGGCAGAACATCTTAAAAACAATATAATCAAAATGATTCATTTAGAAACAGAAGTTGATCGTTCCAAATGCCAGCTGTT
This sequence comes from Octopus bimaculoides, assembly GCF_001194135.2. NCBI lineage: Eukaryota > Metazoa > Mollusca > Cephalopoda > Octopoda > Octopodidae > Octopus > Octopus bimaculoides. The sequence continues at coordinate 27,593,111 of NC_068991.1, forward strand.
CTTGCAATAAAAAATCATCTCCATAGCAGCCGTGTTAGTTTTTGTATTGAAGTAAATTACCCACTATATCAATTTGAGAAGAGTTATAATTGTATGTATGATTACAGTTTAATGTAGGTCATATACGGATTCAAGTAGGAAGCTGATTGAGACGATACAGGGACAGCGGCCCGATGTTGGCTAATTCACTAAGAACTGCAAAATACTTGAGCTTTACATCGCCGCTGAAGTTGCTAGAATTAGCAGTCAAATCTCCCTCAAATCTTATCCTAGTGACTTATAAAAACAATGTTTATTAACTGGATAGTATAATTCTATGTATACTAGAAGACTAGAGATGTAATTGCTGGATCGTCTTTAACCATAGATTTTCTCACTCGTGAGTGATTTTGAGCGGAGAAAAATAACTCAGACTGGCTTATGCTATATATTTATATATATATATGAAGAACACAAACAAATGAAAGTATATCCGATGCCATACAACATAAATTCTTAATTTATTAAGACTATCTCTGCCTTTCGAAGATATGTTACTACTACCAAATGTCAACTGAGACCAGCTTCATATAAGAAAAGGAGATGAAACTGAATTGAATTCTTGTTGTTTAGAGCCACTGACTATTCCTACTGAGTGGTACCTATATAGATTTGGTTAGACTTAACCTTTAGATACTTACACCAGTTATAACGGTTATTATTTTCACTGTTTTTTTTTGTGTGCTGCTAGCTAATATTTTATGTCACATAATACAATCAAGCTGTTTGTTTGCCTTAAAAAAAAAAAACTTTCAGTTTCGATTACTTTCGCATTGTTTCATATTTAACTTTGAATATGAAGTGTGATCAAACAGAAGCGTTGTGAATGCCCGATAGTTGTAGCTGACACCATTTTAGTTGCAATGATTGATGTGGCTGTCACGAACTTATTCCATTCATGAAAAGTTCCAGATTATTCGTTTTTTTATTCAGTTTCTTTTTTTCTGAATAAATAACTCTAAAATGAAAATAGATTTCGTTCAAGACAATAGAATTGTCAAAATGGCGACATTAAAAGACAAATTTGTCTTTGTGTCGAACGTTGCACCGGTAGGTCTTGTTAAAGAAAGCTCACACCGTTAAAAAGATATTGAAGTGTATCATCCATCGACATTATATGAATACATGCTTTGGATTTACTTTTCAGGAGTTACTGACAGATACCATATGATGTACGTAGCGAAAATTTGTTATAGTATGGCATGGTTTCCAGAAATAGGAAACTATTTGATCATGAAACACACATCACAAAATGTAAAATCTTAACTACTTCATAAGGTTTGTTGAGTAGGAAAATACAAGCAAATGGTTTTGTGGAAAAATAAAGAATGCAATTTTCTAATATATTCGGTTTGTTTCTCACCAGATTTTAAAAATCCTCACAAGCACAATGAAATATGCTTATAAGTGAGTTCTGTGTCAGTGTTCCATTTAAGTTTTAGATTAATGTTTATTAATGAAGCGAACAATAAATTTCCCAAACTCTGCTATAACGAGGGAATATTGAATGTCTTTTTTAATATCAAAGAGCATGTTTCTATTGAAGTAACGTAATACAATTTTGGCATCACAAGTTGGCAAGTCGACCGATAGCAGTGGTAAATCTCTACAAACATTCATCGGTTTCATTCAAATAACTAAAGTTTACGAGGCAATGTTTATGGTGTAAAGAGCTTAAAGAAGACACCAATTATAATGTTATTATGTAAACAGTGACTGGACTGCTTGCTTTCAATGGCAGGAACCTTTATGAAGTTGTACGTCGGCTTTTTTTTTCAATGATGATACTTTATCCGTGGAAGATTTCGTTTCATTGACAAACAAAGACTCTGTGTGTGTGTGTGTGTGTGTGTGTGTGTGTGT
>NC_068991.1:27598510-27603791 GCF_001194135.2 Octopus bimaculoides
TATCCCTCTCACCACGATCTGCAGCACGAACGGATCCGGATTTCAGGGTTATTTCCCTTCGTCGGCGTTCGATAGCTACTGACCTTGGTGAGAGAGACAAAAACCTGGCAATCTTATATCTTCTTTTCCAGTGAAATTCTTCACTGATATCGAAAAGGTGAAAACAAGCAATGTTAATTCTCTAAATGAAGTATTAACAGTAACTGCACGATAAAGTGTAGTATATTGCCACTTAAGTGTGGCTGACCCCTAGGGGTGGATGTTACTGGTTGTCAAGCGGTGGGGGGGGGGACAAACACGGAAACAAAGATACACACACGCACACACAGATATATATGTATGTGTGTGTGTGTACCAAATCCACTCACAAGGGTTTGGTCGACCTAAGGGTTTAGTAGAAGACACTTGTACAAGGTGCCACGCAGTGGGACTGAACCTGGAGTCATGTGGTAGGGAAGCAAGTTTCTTACCACCCAGCCACCCTGTATTGATTTATGTTTGTTATATTTGTATGGTGGGTGTTCGTATTCCGTTTCTTATTCGAAATACATTACGGTAAGTTGTAATCTTCCATCAGATTATATTAGTGACCAATTCTGTGAAGAGATCTCTGGGAAACAACACTTCAGCCCCATTTGGATAAATGTCTTTCCACCATAACTTTTCACTTTCTATATATAGAAGTGCTGTTGTTTTTGTTGTTGTGTAGCCTCAAAACAGCTCCGATGAAGCTGACCAATAATAAAGAACAGTCTTGCTGTGACCATCCTGTCTTTACAGAGTTGTCTGTCTACTTGTACTTTATTTAATTGGGTCTTCCACTTTTAAAGACGATTGGGTATGATTTGAAGTACATTTGGCGTTAGCTGTTATGTCTGTCATGTGGAGTAATCGTGGATAGGCTTTCCACCTTGTTTATAAAGACGATGTAGTAGGATAGCAAAGTATCAATCAGGATGTATAAACTGATTTTTATTTATCGTAAAACAAACTGAAAGGATGCTTTCAGCTGAAATATAAACGAATTTTATTGAATATCCCAGTAGTAAGTTTGTGATGCGTCCAGCTAGTTTATTTACTAAAGCGTATTTTAGTGATAAAAAAAGTTAACTAACTATATATATGGTGAACAAATGAAAAAACAGCCTTATGTTAACGATAAAGCTGCCTACATATTATAAACCAACTCTAAATTGTTTGCTTTTTTTTCTTTCCTAACAATTCAAAGACGGGAAATAGTACCAAGTATGCCAATTCAAACGAAAATACTGTATTTGTAATGGAACATTTGGAAAGTCAACATCAAACCTTATTTTAAGTTCTGGCTGATGGTCGTAATCTAACTACTAAAATCGATACGAGAATATCGGAATAATAGAATAAAAGGATATGATAAAAATGTTGAAGAGCAATTTCTAATTATTTTACATGGTTTTACTGAAAGTACTTCTGGATATATCCTAATTTCTTTTTTCAATTTCCAATGAAGAATTAACACTTTCAGTTAATTGAAGTTTTGCTTTGCTTGGTTTAGTATTATTTTTTATGGATGGGTAGAGGAGAGTTTGAAGATATTTTTTGCAAACTACTTATATGGGCTTGAATTTTCAATACTGGAGGAAAACGATAATTGCAACAAGACTTGAAGAGGAAATGAGAGTTGTTTCCTTGAAAATATCCTATCATTAAAAAATTTCAAAAACACCGAACTCATGTAGCACATTTATGAAATGTGTTATTTTTCTGAAAAATCATGTGTAATATTTAAAATATAATAATCAACTATATTTGGGTGCAGGCATAGCGATGTACTTCCTCATTTTGCGTTCGCAACAATGAATTTTGAGGTTCTGTCACATCGAGTGAAAACTTTGACAAATGTCTTCTACAAAAACTACCAGTCTATCAAAGCTATATGAATGAAATTTGATAGACAGAAACTGTACCAAAGGCGGTGAGATGGCAGAAACGTAAGCACGCCGGGCGAAATGCTTAGCGGTATTTAGTGCTCCGTTACGTTCTGAGTTCAAATTCCGCTGAGGTCGACTTTGCCTTTCATCCTTTCGGGGTCGATAAATTATGTACCAGTTACGCACTGGAATCGATGTAATTGACTTAATCCCTTTGTCTGTCCTTGTTTGTCCCCTCTATGTTTAGCCCCTTGTGGGTAATAAAGAAATAAGAAACTGTACAAAAACCCGACGAAGGAATCATTTTTCTTCTTTAGTAGTTGACTTAGCACCTGATTCTTTTGGGTGCTGTTGCAAACTTTCAGGGAAATTCTTTAGTTTGAGAATTTCGTCTCTTCTTTCCACCATTTTCAGGATCCTGAAAAGAGTCATGTATTATACTCCTCTTCCTCTACCAAAAAGCATGAAATATGTGGTTTTTGTTAAAGACACTACATGCCCAACATTGCGCACACCAGAAATCAACCCTGAACGACGTGTTTACCAAGCTAATCCCATTATATCTTTTCCAATTAACAGTAAATAGTTATCTGGTTTTTACTTGTTCCTGTCTTTCTTTTTTCTGGTGATAAATTTTCTTGTCGAATGTCAGGGAGTAATTTTTTTAGATATTTATTTATGCCATTCGACGAAAGATTATCTGACAATTCTGATAAATATATTAATTTCAGAAATCTATCGACGCTAATAACCGACGCCATGCTTGATTCCTTGTTATATACGTATTTGCTGGTTATTCTTTCTTTATGACTTCGACTTTGTTTTTTATTTCTGTTTTTTTTTTCTGTGTGTGTGAGTGTTTTTTGCTTCCATCCTATCAAAACTTCTCCCCCGCAAAATAACAAATTTTGCCTTGCCAACACCACCTTGTTTACCAATAACATTTCAATTAAACATCAACGTCCATCTATACATAGATGTGTGTTGTACGGAATACACAACTGTCTTCTGGTTTCATCTCTTTTATCAAGGTTTTTTTGTTTTTCATATTTTATGATATGTCTATTGCAAATTAAAACAGTAAAGTTCCTAAACGCCTCAGTTTCCGATTTTCATAGTCCCATCTGGATGAAGTGACGTTGGCGCGTGTTAGTGTTTATTTATAGTAAGAATCAATGAGAATAATTAGTAAGAAGGAGCAATGTGATTAATGGATGCGTTACCACTAGAATTTTAATTATTATCATGTTTAGATTTCAGTGTGACTACTGTGTGTTTATTTATGCATTGTATCATCTTATAATCATGTGTAGTCTATGTCGGGGATAAATTCTGAAGAATATGAATGTATTGTTAGCGAATTATTTTCGATTTTAGGTATTGTGTGATGTAGTGTATTGCACTTGCTCTTTCTTACACATAGTGAGCTGGTTGTAGAGTGCCGTACATGTATGACCAATGTAACATTAAGAGTCATGATGTGCACAACTTTCAGAGTGCAGCCAAATTTATAAAACACATTGACCGTTAATAACTCGTTCACGTATCTACGAGCTTGTACTTTGTTACTTATAAAAAGGCTTTTGATTCTAATGCTTTTTGTGATATATTACTAGTGTTATTCATGAATATAACTATTTTTCGTTTATAAAGTGCAAAGCACTTTGCATTATACATTTTACATCTACAATATTATTTTCATGTTCAGAATATATACTGTCCCAAAAAGGATTTCAACACTATTACCCACATTTTTAGAGTGTATATTTAAAATATTTATTTGTAAACGATTGAGCTCGTCATTGCATTTTATATATATAATGTTTATAATGTTTACAGCTGCAAGATTAACCGCACTTTTAGAATATACATAAATCCCAGTTTTTATGTGTGCAAACTCCTCGTAATAGAGTATGTTTTTGTTGTGAATATTTGCATGTCATGTATTTACACCATTGACCTCATTTCTAGTGTATTTATATATTTAATGAATATATTTACAATTTTTATAAACCCCATCTCTACAGGATATACTTACAGTACTTATATCTACTCTATTTACTTCCACTTTACAGTATATATTTGCGAGATATCATGTGTGTATTAAATATATATACGAGGTGGTATCAAAATGTTCCCGGACTAATTCTGTAGCGCATCAACAGAGCTAGCAGTGACCTTCATGAGGCAGTGTGCCGAGTGACATCGCTGTGTTCACTTGGCAAGTTGTGAAATTTGTGCTTTTGTGATCACGTGTATACTGTAGTCTGCGATTTGTCATGACAGGAAGTTGGAACAAAGAGCCAACGTCAAATTTTGCGTTAAACGTGGGAAGTCTGCTACAGAGACATTGAATATACTTCGGCAAACTTACGGCGGCAAGGCAATGGGTCATATGCAATGTTTCGAGTGGCACAGGTGCTTCAAAAGTGGAAGAATATCCCTGGAAGACGACGAGCGGTCTGGAAGACCTGCCACGTACGTGAACCCCCGGAAATGTGGAGAAAATCCGTCAGCTTGTGCATGAAGAGCGTTGGAGAACAAGCAACGACATTGCTGATGTTGTTGGTCTATGTGTCTGTGCAGGCAATCCTAACGTATAAATTGAACGTACGGCATGTCTCTGCCAAGTTTTCCCCCGCCTGCTGACCACTGAGCAGAAAGAACATCGCATTGAAGTTTGTCAAAATCTCCGACAGTGTCCCACTGATGACCCATCCTTCATGTCGAAGATCATCACTGGTGACTAGAGATGGATCTATGGGTACGATTCTGAGACGAAGCAGCGATCGTCACAATGGAAAGCCCTTCATCTCCACGACCGAAGAAGGCATGACACAGCTGCATCTCAATCAAGAGAATGCTCATCGTTTTTTTTTTCCGACATCCGCGATATTGTGCATCGAGAATTCGTCCCCCAGAGCCAGACCGTCAATCAACCGTGCTACTGCAATGTTTTGAAGCGTTTGAGAGAGGACATTCGGCGAAAGCGACTGGATTTGTGGAGTGCGAAGAATTGGCTACTTCAAGATGAAACTGCACCCTGTTACGGAGCTCTCCTCACTCGTGAGTTGCTTGTCAAAAACAACATGGTATCGCTTCCGCACCCGCCCTATTCGTCAGATTTAGCATCCTACAGACTTCCGTCTCTTCTCCATGATGAAAACGCTGCTGAAAGGCCACCGTTTTAGCACCATTGTCGAGATCCAGAGCAAATCGCAGAAGGTCCTCGACTCGCTTACGGAAAATGACTTCCAGGCTGAATTCCAAAAGTGACAGGTACACTGGGACCGGTATGCTACTGCAACAGGTGACTATTTCGAAGAAGATGATGATAAAACTTAGGTAAATAAGTTATTTTTTATAATATA
>NC_068991.1:27605111-27611619 GCF_001194135.2 Octopus bimaculoides
TATATGTACATATATACATATATTTATATATTATTGTGTTAGGGGAGAATCATTCTCTTTTAGTGCCTCATTATCTGACGCACTCACCGGTTTGATTTCCGGTTTGATGGTATTGAAACATCAGACGATGATGCTGACTGTCACGATAGTGCTACTAAGGAAGATTACGTAGCTGATGACGATAGCTCTGAACCTCAGAAACTTTCCCAAACTGAACTGAATGACCTTGTTAGAGACCTATCCTTCTCAAAAGATAAAACAGAACTGTTGGCATCTAGACTGAAGGAGAAGTATCTACTAGAGCACGGTATTCGTATAACTTATTTTCCGCAGAGAAATGTGGTTCTACAAACGTGTTTTTCTGTTGAAGTCCTGCTTTGCTTTTGCAGTAACATCGATGGACTTTTCGAATGTTTATCACAAAATCATGATCGTGGAGAGTGGCGTTTGTTTATTGACTCTTCAAAACGAAGTTTAAAGGCTTTACTTCTCCATAATGGTAATTTCAAGCCCTCCGTTTCTGTTGCACACTCCGTTCATCTTCATGAATCATATAAGAGTATGGAACTTTTACTTCATGTCATTGCCTATGAAAGATACTCATGGAAAACATGGAGAAATTTTTAATTCATTGGAATGTGAATGGGAATGCAACCAGGTTTCACGAAATATTGTTGTTTCTTGTTTCTATGGAAAAGTCGGGCAATCGACAGACACTATTCGGAATCAAACTGGCAGACAAGAACATCATACCAGCCAGGACGTTTAGCGTCAAGAATACACCTCTTGTAGATCCATCTAATATCCTATGCCTCCTTTGCACATAAAGCTTGCACTGATGAGACAGTTTGTAAAGACACCATGAAAGAGAAATGCCAGAGGGTTTGAGTATATTGTAGAAAAATCTCCCAAAATCACACAGAAAAATCTCCCAAAATCACACAAGTTGAAAGAGGGTATCTTTGTCGGACCCCAAATTAGAGAAGTACTCAAAGATGTCAACTTCAAGACAACACTTGATGAATACAACTGCATGCTTGGCAAGCTTTCAATTGGATCTGTGAGGATTTCTTGGGCAACAAAAAGGCAATGGACTACAAAGATGGCATCAAGAATCTTCTGAAATGTTACTCAGCCATGGGTTGTCACATGTCACTGAAAGTTCATTTCTTGGACTCCCATCTGGATTTCTTCGCAGATAGCCTTGGATGAACGTGGATGAACGTGGTGAAAGATTTCACCAGGACATTAGTGCTATGGAGAAACGGTACCAAAGCTTCTGGAGTGACAGTATGCTAGCTGACTATTGCTGAAAACTTTACCATGATCAACCACATCAGGAACACCGCAGGAAATCCAAATCACAATGTTTCTAACTGTTGTTCTAACTTTGTCTGTTTTGGCAGACGAATTTTTTGTGTATTCACTCTTTGTAGAATGATTTATAGAAAATGTGTAATTCAAAATATACTAAACTAAAAATTATATATTTACTTATTTAGCTAGTATTAATTAAAATTGATACCTGGTATTAGCTAAGGGAATATTTATGTTATGGGACATTCTAATTTTACACTAATTTTTTAAAACTAAGTGTTGTATTATAGGTTTTAGAAGTTATTATTGTTACTCCATACATGATATTTATAGTTTCTTAGGGGTATTTAATTAGAAAGGCTACTTATATAAAGGCCCTCATAAATATTAAGATCAGGAGGGTAGAGCACTTTAAGAACGGGATAAATCAAGTAACTTCTAAAGATCATTTCAAACAATATAGCCATATTGTATAAAGTTAAAATTTAGGGTTATCAAGAAGAGTTAGCATTGAGGTGAAAGAACAAATTAACTATAAATTAATTAAATTATAATTTAAGCAATTTAATTTTAAGTTGTGAAGATACCCCTATTGTTTTATATAAGCTAAGTATGAATTTATAGGGGTACAAAAATTTAGGCTTATCTAAAGGCAATTATAAAGTATTATAAAGTATTAAAATGATCAGGTAGGGTAGAACACCATAGAAAAGGATATAAAATAGCTTAATCACTAAAAATAATGAAGTATATATACAACTTAGTAACATCAATAGAGAAGATTTATAGAAAATGTATAATTCAAGTATTTAAAACTAAAAATTGCTTATTTACTTTTTTAGCTAGTATATATATATATGTGTGTGTGTGTGTGTGTGTGTGTGTGTGTGTGTGTGTGTGTGTGTGTGTGTGTGTGTGTGTGTGTGTGTGTGTGTGTATGTGTGTGTGTGTTTGTCCCCCCCCAACATCTCTTGACAACCGATGCTGGTGTGTTTATGTCCCCGTAACTTACGAGTTCGGCATAAGAGAACGATAAAATAAGTACTAGGTTTACAAAAAATAAGTCCTGGGGTCGATTTGCTGGACTGAAGGCAGTGCTCCAGCATGGCTGCACTGAAATGACTGAAGCAACAATGACCACAATAAAAACCGCAGTTACAACCACAATGTCAACAACACAAAGAACCTCTAACAGAAATTATGGAGTGTCTCATATGTAAGGCAGCATCCTGAATATATTGTGGATTTCCCAACCACTTGGTACCAGGTTCAGTCCCACTGCATGGCACCTTGGGCAAGTGTCATCAACTATATAGCCTCAGGCCAAAGCCTTCTGAGTGGATTTGATAGACGGCAACTGAAAGAAGCCTGTCATGTGTGTGTGTGTGTGTGTGTGTGTGTGTGTGTGTGTGTGTGCGCGCGCTTGTATTTGAGGACGTCCCCCACCGGCGCTTGACAATCTGTGTTGTGTTTACGTCCCCGTAACCTAACAGTTCGGCAAAAGCGACCGATAACATAAGTACTACATTTAAGCAAAAAATTCTTCAAGGCGTTGCCTTAGCATGGCCGCAGACGACATTAGAAACTACAGCTCACAGCAACTACAACAACAATAATAATGATGACAAGAACAACAACTCTATAGCCACATTAACAGCAGTTGCAATAACGCCCGGTTCTAGAAAATATTATGCAAGAAAAAAAGCAAGAATTATATCTAGGATATAATAAATCTAATGATAAATGACAAATATCATAGAAACTTACGATCATAGAAACCAAAGGAACATATAAACTTTTGTAGCAACCAGCGCTGCAAACACTACAAAAATAACAATGGAAGCTCTACCACAACCATCGCCAACAACAGCACTGCTGCAGCACAAAACGCCAATACTTATACAGCTACGACGACCACTAACAATAACATCAACGACAAGTACACTGTTACAACTACTAACAACAACAAAAATACTACAACCAACACCAACAACAACAGCAACACTATTGCAACTACTGGAATCACCATCACAGATGTTATTTCAAATGCTACTAACACCAACAGTAACAATGCTACTACAACAACCATTACTTACACTACTACTAGCAGCTATACTACAACCATCACTGCGACTGCTACTGCCACGACTAATACTGCTACAAGTACGACTACTTTTACTGCCTGTTACAATAATATTATTACTATTACTTTCACTACCAGCAACAACGCTGCTGCAACTACAACGACCACCACAGCAACAACCACTACCATTCCAACTACAACTATCACTACAACTTCCACTATCATTACTACTACCACTACTGCTTTCACTATCTCTAGAAATAGCAACGAAATGTACTTAAATTAACATCCTACTGTTTCATTAAAAGGGATCCAGAGAATGTAATCCTTAACAGATGGTACAAAAATAAATAAAAGAAAACGGAGACGAGGTAAAAAAAAAAAAAAATGAAACCGGGTATATTAGGCTTAAGCTTAGAAAAATTGGAAGTTTTTTACGTTTCGAGCACACGCTCTTCTACAGAGAGAAGAACGAGGAAAGAAAAAAATGGAGGAAAAAAACAAACGTATTTCAGTTGGACGGTCACCACATGAAATAGGGAAACAAATTGGTTATAGTTGGAACTTTTGGATCATTAGTTTATTCAATCAGAGCTGACAGAACTAAACAACAACAATGATGATGACAACAACTACGACGACGACGAAGACGGCAGTAACAATAAAAAGACCAAGAAACTAGCACAAACAATGAAATATTACATTATGGAATGTCTTATCAGAGATGTCTTCGTTTTGGTTATCGACAAATAGCAACTTAAATTCTTGCTTTTGCTTGTTTCTGTTTTATCTCTGATAAGTTCTTGAAAAATGGCCAGACTGTGATGAGATCCTGGTAGTTTATTCAAAAGCAAAGATTTCCTTTTATTTATTTTATAGATTTATTTATTTACTTATTTATTTTTGCAAACTTTCTAAATGCCAAACATCACTTTACAATATGAGATGAATTTTCTGACTGGATGAATGTACATGTACTTAGAACTTCGGAGAATCTTGAAGAAAACAGCATGAGATATAAAAGAGTGATGCTATACTGAAGAACTAAAAATATATGATGACAATAATAATAATAATAATAATAATAATAATAATAATAATAATAATAATAATAATAATAATAATAATAATAATAATAATAGTAAGAAGAAGAAGAAGAAGAAGAAGAAGAAGAAGAAGAAGAAGAAGAAGAAGAAGAATCTTTCTCTGTCTCCATCCCTCTCTCTCCCTCCTTCTCTCTCTCTCTCTCTCCCTCTCTTTGTCATTCTCTCTTTCTCCACACCAGTCTATATCTGTATAACTATAGCTATAGAATCTACTGATAGCCACAAACTACAACAGATCTTTGTTACTTACATCCTACTTTTCAAAAGATCCAGAGAAAATTATGTGCAACAAGAATCTAAAGCAATATAAAATTTCAATTGCAGATGGAATGGAAAGGTTAATAATTTATTGCCCTCATGGGAGGTTGTTTTAAGAACAACAGATAATATGGTTTCCATCTTGATAAAAAAAAAATGCCGAACATAATTCTACAACGATGTAACTCAGTTCTGAAAAGTTTGTTATCTAGATCAAAAGTTAACTGTATCCGTTGGTTTTCTCAAAATATTTAGTAGATCAACCAAGAAATTTTATGTCACAGACTAACAAACTGAAGACGTTGGTGTAACATGGAGGTTAAGTTTTGGGTTTCCCAGCCAAAGAAACCTATTCTAAAGTACCACAAACTACAGTTTTGGTTCTTCTTTTGTTTACTTGCAGTCAAATATATGCAATCAGTTTCTCCCAGCAGCTTTGTGCGCGACACGGAAGTTATGATAGAAATGAAAGCAAATGCACCTGTACTCTTCTCAAATCATATTGAAGTCATAAACAATGCGTAAATATATCAATATGGCGCTTAACAGCCACAGAATTCCAAGTCCTTCGTTATAGACAAAAAGAAAATCATCCTCCTCCACACCCATTATGACACAACTCGAAATGTTCTTTCTTGCTTGAAAATAAGTTTGTCTCCTGGACATAGTTCTATCTATGAACGCCTGTTTCTTCAGACATATACTAAAAGAATGTCACCTACTAATGGAGAACTCAGAAGTTGATACCGAGAGACCCGATAGTGTTATTGTTGTCATTTCGAAATATTCTTCTATTGCCCGTATGTTGTACCTTCATCCAACGAAAGGTAATGCACAAAACTATAGAGTCTTTTGATGTTGTGTCAAACCAATCGTTTCACATGTGAATTGTTTACAGCGGTCACTTCTTCGGTCATCACTACACTTAGGCCTAAACTACTGTTGACAGCATTAGGTAACATATACCATTATTTATATAAGGAAGATCATGTATGTGTGTGTATATATATATACATAATTATAACAAAGGCTGGGCTTGTGCCTCACCTCGCATTGAAAAATAGACGTCAAAAGACACTATTACCACCATTAATTCTCCGAGAAAAACACACTACATAATAAGCTAGCAGAAGAAAGAAAATGAATTAAAACTTTGATAAACCGCGTACATGATTGTGTTTCGGGCTTAAAGTAATAAAAACATTACCTATTGCCTTCATCAGCGTCGTTATTCCAAGACAGAATTGATCTTTAACACACTGCACGTAGCTATAAGAGAAGGATATGAATTCTACTTCGCAGCATATCTCGCAGAGTCTCGACGGATATAAGTAAAGCGAAGACGCAGCACGCTTACATATCTGTGGTCACTCGTATATTTATGCCTTGGAATACCGACGCTGATGAAGCCAATAGGTAATGTTTTTATTACTTTAAGCCCGAAACACGATCATGTACGCGGTTAACCAAAGTTTTAATTCATTTTCTTTCTTTTGCTAGCCTATTATGTCGTGTGCTTTTCTCTGAGAATTTATGGTGGTAATAGTGTCTTTTGACGTCTATTTTTCAGTGCGTGGTGAGGCACAAACCAAGTCCTTGTTATAATTATGTATATAATTATAAAACATTTATAAAATTTACGTATGAGGTTTTATTTCCACGCTGACCACATGGTAAAAATCATTAATGATTTTTACCCTTTATTATTATTATTATTATTATTATTATTATTATTATTATTATT
>NC_068991.1:27611979-27619811 GCF_001194135.2 Octopus bimaculoides
AGATAGATAGAGAGATACATAGATAGATAGATAGATAGATAGATAGATACACATATATACAAACATACATACATACATGCATACATACATACATACATACATACATACATACATACATGCATGCATACATACTGCATGCATTGATGCTGTGACTAAAGCCAGAATAACAAAAGTGTACTGCAGACGCCGGAAAATATATAACTCAGTGCTGTCGGCATTTAACATGTCAGGGCCAGCAGGTATTCATACCTTTAAAAAAAAAAAACAAGGAATATTGGTAGAACAACCGAATAATAAAAAATCAATTCGGTGCAAACATGACAGACCTGATATTGTTCTACAGGACAGGGAACAAAAGGCATGCACTGTTGTAGCGATTAGGTTCCCAGCAGACATGAATGTACAATCAAAAGTCCAGGAAAAAGAGAACATTTATGGCGAATTAATGCGGGACTTAACAGCTCTTGTACTCTATCTATGAGTTCTCATTTGTAATCATCATGCTAGGTGCAATAGGTCATGTACCAACAAATCTGCACAAAAACCTAGAAGCACCTAGTTTCACGGGAAAAGTGCAGAGGAAACTAACGCAGGTTCTCCAAATCCAATCTATTAGTGGCAGGGGAAAGATTTGTAAGACATTCCAAGAATTCTCGATGTGGGATTTTTATGAGAATAGATGCACATACTTGGATGTATGCATCAACAGTTCAGCCAACAGACCAACCCAACCACATATCCACATATACCGGGAACTCTCTTAACTCAAAAAGTCATGTTGCTTTGCTAGAAACCAGCTTGAACTCGCTCAAGAAGAACTTAAATTAAACTCAGAGAAAAATCATACGTACATAAATGCATACAGACATAAATACATGCATACATATATAAATATATACATACATGAATAAACACATACACACACACATACATAAATACATACATAAATGCATAGAGACATAAATACATGCATACATACTTTCATATATACATATACGTATATACAATCATACATATATATACAAATACACATACATAACATATTCATGATATAACATTTATCAAATTATCTAAAATCACGGGTAAGGATCTTTTGGCCATCCAAGTTGCTTTTCAAATGTTACTTTGTAGCGTCGTTCCCACAAATACGCTGGATATTGAGTCTTTAGATATTCTTGTCCTGATTTCCATCCTATCATTCCAGAAGCTGTTTTAGGTATTGGACCAGAATTGAGCGCTTTTCGTTCTTTGTTGTCTTCAGGGACAGAGATATTCTTCAGTTTGTCGATTTGTTGCTGTATACGATCTTTATTCTCTTTAATAACTGCCATTTCTTCCGAAAGCTGTTCAAAAACAAAAACATTATTAAGTGCGAAATAAAATGGAAACAGAAGCGAAAGTATTAATAAGTTGAGGTATTTTCCAACCTGCTAATTCAAGAGGTGAGAGAGCTGGAATGCATACCGTGTCCAAGAGAACTGTTACATAAACATTTTTATAAACCCAAGGTTGTAATGACAGAAAGGAAATGATGACACTTATTTTTTAGTACTAAAACATTAAGAAATTTAAGAGTATTCGTTATCTACATGATATTTTTAAATGTATAGGGAATAATTTTGGCTGTCAACCCGAAGCTCATTTAAAATGTTAAGCATGAAAAAGTGTACATTATTTACATTATTTACAATTGACGGATATTTGTCCTCATTTTGTTTGTTGCTAACACAATGTTTCGGCTGATATACCCTCCAGCCTTCATCAGGGGTCTTGGGGAAAATTCGAGTTCGATTTCAGGTAGTGACCTGAATAGTAATAATAATAACAATAATAATAATAATAATAATAATAATAATAATAATAATAATGATAATAATAATAACGTCGAAAAACACCTTAGGAATGAGAACCCACGTTCGAAATGTCCCCAAGACACCTGATGAAGGCTGGAGGGTATATCAGCCGAAACGTTGTGTTAACAACTAACAAGATGAGGACAAATATCCGTCAATTGTAAATAATATAAATAATATACATAATTCCTCATCTCTTAAATATAGAACTGTATGAAAACGTGTATATGGCTTAGGGTGAGTAAATATAATTTTGGGTGTCTCTGTGAGTTTTGTCGTGGCACTTCTCATTGGATGACTACTGCCACTTCCGCTGCATTCAGTTTAACTTTGGCCTTCTTTGTCCCTAGCACATGTAGGAGACAGACGGTTAGAGCAGGCTTCCCACTGTGTAGAAATGTTAATTTTGTTGGGATTATTAAAATATTTATTTAGTTATTCGATTTCATTTTATAAGTTATCAAGGATGTTTGGGTTGCGTTTTGTCACTGTAGGTTGTAACTCATTCAGCAGTCATAACTGATTTAGAATTGTGTGAACTTGGACATCAAGTAATCTCATAACTGGTTTGTACATGCTATTCATTGGTCATAACTGTTTGTTTCTAAGTATACCCATGGAACTCCTATTTGTGATCGTGGTGCATCTTTGTTAATTAGTTTAATCTATGTTATTCGTATTTATTTCCCTTTTTAGTCTATTCTTTATATGTGTTAATTATTGTTAATTGAATGTTTGACTTCGATAATTATAAATAATCTAATTGAATTGTTTAAAAATGTAATCGAGTTATAGAGGGTTAAGTTTGTAAATTAATTATAGTTTGTATCCGGGTAAAAAAAAAACTTAGGTTTGTATTTTCTTAGGCAGCCTTAGAATATATGTTTGTTACGGAGTTTCACTCTGACGGAAGTAGTGATACTTCCTATATGTGTCGAAATCATGTTATATCCGTTATATTCCTTAAACTACGTGCGAAATATGACTTACTTCGTTAACTTACAATACAAGATGTATGTGTTATACATACACACACACACATACACAAATAAATATGCATGAGGGTGTAGGTGGGGTGTTATGTCCTAGTGGACAGTTATTGAAAGGGCGATAATCATTTCTTCATAGTTTTTGATGGGATTAGAAATTTGAATTTGAAGTTAAGGAATCATATGGGAAAAGATGCATAACATAGACATAGTTTTAATCATTGCTTACATATTAAGAAATTCATAAAATTTCTAGTCTGTGGTAATTATGTATAGTACTGCTTTATTCTTTTTAGAAACTGCCAGCACGATATAAACTAGAATTCACTAATTTACAATTTTATGGAGTGAGAGATTTCTTATAGAAGAAAAATAATTATAGAGTGGAAGAAATTCATGGAATGTATTTTTATTTCGTTTTACGTCATAGAGAGTTTCAAAAGTTCAGCAATCGAGAGAGAAAAGAAAGTTGTTGATGTCTGCACCGGAAATTCTACCTTGTAAATGGAACTTATAGTAGTTAATAATCATAATTTTAATTCCAAACAAAATTCACAAGCAGTGTTTGATATATTCTTTGAGGTGTAGATATTGATTTCAAACTGGTTCGTAGGAGGAATCAGTGGTACTCAAACATTTTCCTCCCTATGGGCCCCTTTGATTGCTGTTTTAATCAACTGGACCTCCATAGGAATTCAATCTATCTATATAAAAACAACATATATATATATATATATATATATATATATATATATATATATATATATGTATATACATACGCAGGCATATTTAATGCGTGTGTGAGAGAGGCTGATTGTATGTGTGTCTGTTTGGCAAACGACGCCAAAAACATAACTCTAAACCTCTCATATTAACATTATTCCTATCTTCAAAAGAGCAGTCTATGACTGGCTACTAGCTTCAGCTTGGAGCTGTTGTCTTACACAATAGAAGAACATCCAAAACATTTTTGGCATAGATTCTATGAGAATAATCACGGAATATATGTAAGGCTACTTGAATGGTCATTGAAAAATTTATGATTGAACCGAGACAATAACTAAGAAACGGGCGTAATTGTGGAAAAGACCAGAGACACTTCAAAGACTTGCAGGAAGAGATTTCTTTCTCGTTGAGTGGGAGTTAAATCTACTTTGGATCTTTAATTCTATATTACTACCGTTCTTGATTATTTACATTTTTCTTTATCATTAGATCTACATATACATAGATGCACACATACACACACACGCGAGCACACTCATATACATGTGTATGTGTGTGCGTGTGTGTTATAAATATATACATACACACACTCACACACATATATAGGGGGAGAATTCACAAAAAAGCAAAAGACGAAGAGAGATGATGTAGACAACATGTGTGCATGCGTGTGTGTGTGTGTGTGTGTGTGTGTGTGTGTGTGTGTGTATACTATACAGGGTGCGAGGGGTATTTGGGGACATTTCGTGTTTAGTTCATTACACTTCAAATTATTTAATGTATCATTTTTTTTCAGATAACCCTTTCAAGATATCATGCTAACTGAAGAAATGAAAAGACATGCAGTCATAGTTGCTATACATGCAAACCTCAGTGATTTAGAAATTAGCAACTTTCTAAACGTTGCATGATCATGTGTACACAAAGTTCGGTTGGAATTGGAGGCATATGATGATAATGTTTCACCAGTATCAAAGAGAAAAAAAACATTCACAACGCTGACATATTTAAAGGATAACGGAATTTACACATGTTCAAAACATTATCGAGGAAAACTCCAGAAGATCAATGAGGTCCATTACTAAGTAACTTCGGTTGTCAGAGTGGACTATCATACCTGTGGTACATCGTGACATTCGATACAAGTCCTATTTAATGAGGAAAGACCAATTCGTGTCTGCAAAGACACAGGAAAACTGTCTCATCCGTTCAAAACGGTTACTTAAAGTTAAAAACCCTCATGAATAAGGCATGCTTTGGTTTTTCTCTGACGAAAAAACTTTGACCAGGATCAAGAGTCTAACAGAAGAAATGACATGTGGTTATGTGCAGACCCTACTGAAGTACCCAGAGTGATGCACATGAAATTTCCAGCTACTATGATGGTTTTGGGAGTAGTGAGTAACGAATGTCATGTGATGCCTCCCCACTTTTTTCTACAGGGTCTTAGAATTAATGCTGCTGGATACATTGAGGTACTGGAGACTGTCAAGTCCTGGATTGATGAGGTATGCAATGGAAGGCCATACGTGTTTCAACAAGACTCAGCACCTTCTCACAAAGCCCTAGTCACCCAAGAATGGTTGTTAGACAATCTTACGATTATGTAACACCCAATATGTGGCCTTCGAACTCGCTAGATTTGAACCCCAATTACTACTACGTGTGGAGCATTATTGAAATGGAGACTAATCGTCATCCTCATAATACCATAGCTTCACTGAAGGTCGCCATTGTCCAGGTAATATCCGAAATGAATAAGGACAATATAGTGTCAGTATGCCAGCTGTTTCGGTCCCGCATTGAAGCAGTCATCGAAGCCAAAGACGGTTTCATAGAATAGTTTGCTTAAAAACTCTTTATCAAGACTAATTGCACAAATGTTTATTCAAATATATATTTATGTATGCTGAAATATAGTTGTTTTATTGTATACAAAATCTGTCCTCAAATACCCCAAACTCACCCGTCCTTTGGACAGGTTAAGTTGCATAGGTAGTATTATTTTCACCAAATAATTGAACTACCGAGAAGGTTTACGAATAGCACGCAATCTATGCTTCCGATTAACCTAGGAAAGGAAAATCAAATTGAAGGCTGGTTATTGTGGAGGTCGATGCATTTTAATGATCATAGAACATATAAGTTTGCAAGCAATGCAAAGTAGAGCTACTGAAGCATTTTGGGAGTAGATTATGGATAATGACTACAAAATATAGTTGTTTTACATGAAAGCGAAATTTCTTGTCAGAAACAACCATATAAATGGTGTAATGAAATTGACGGATATTTAGCTTCATCATGAACCATGATTGCGAGTAAATTTATTTGATAGCATTTAATCTTGACTCGGTAAATTCCTTAAATCACTTCCAGCTTAAGAAAGAGCTACTATGCAGTTACTTGATTTGTTAGAAATTGTAAATTAGACTTTACCGACTGTTAAAAAACCAAAAACAATACACATGAGACAAAGTTTTCTGAGATATACTATGCCCGGAAAAAAATTGCTATTGAATATATTTGAACATAAAACTACACCATCGGAATCATATTGGTGCTTATATAACCAGAACAACAATAGCAACATTTAACAAACAAACCCTTTATCATGTAGTTAAATCTTCTTTCCTCTTAGAATGTATCCTTCGTTTCTGGTTCTCACCTGATGTAAGTAGTAGTGCTAATCTGTTAACCAGCACCGCCCAGCGCAGAGATATCGTTAACGAAACTACTCTCTTGTAGACATTTGGTTCAGAAGTTCAGTCTGAATATAACTTATTTTCTCCGATTTGTCTCAGAAGCCTTAACTCTTAAATTATCACATGGCACACTCTTCGCCAAAATCCTTTGATGCAACAGCTTCGAGCAAAGTCACACGCTTCGTCATATATCTCATCAATGCAGAATTCCGTAGAGACGTGCTATGAAGGAGAAACAAGTCTTTGATAATAATCTGACTTTATATACAGGTTTTCCTCTGAAATTCAACGTCAACAACTTCAATTTCATCATTACCAGCATCAATTTCTTTATCTCGATCAATTTTCGTCTATCTCGATATCAAAATCATCAATTTAATTTCGTCATCATCAATTTGAATGTCATCAACAGTAGAATGAAACAATTTTTTTTTTACGATCAGACTCTGAAATCAGTGATTACTTGCATAAAATTGTGAATGAATGTAAATAATAAAACGTTATATGAAGGAGTACATGATTTATGTAATAGAAATTGTCGCACCAAACATTTACGTTAATATATTGATACCAAGCTGCTTTTGATTACCGAGTGTGATCTCTTTAGGATTTTCGGAAGAGAATTAAAAAAAGGGAATAATGAATGAAAGGTTGAACTGGTAATATTTGGGTATTTTTGGTTTTGTTGTGTTGTGTATGTATATATTATATGTAGTCTTACACTTAAAGCATTATATGTAAGTATATTAAAAATAATTTTACGTGCGACAATTTTTAGCATACAAAACGTGCAATCTTTTATACAACTTTTAATGTCTGTATTTTTGTTACAATTCTCCGACACCCAGTCACTGGTATCAATATCTGCTCACAAAAGATGTGGTGACATTTACGTTGACGATGAGGAAACGGAATTCGTGACAATGTAAATGTAGATAAACAGAGGTTGACGCTGAAGAATTCGAGGTTGACGTTGACTAGATAGAGATTGGTAATGACGAAATTGAGAGGGAAGCCGTGTAACGGGAAAATAGCAGGTTTCTCATTTCGATCCAAAGCCTTATATACCTATAAATTTCCCTAAGGAAAGAAAAAACACTAAAAAGTCATTTCTTATTGAAATAATTTAAAATAAAATTTTAAACTAACGAACAAGTGAAAAAAACAAGTGAACAAACTAACGTGCAAACAAGTGAAAAAACATTCAATGCATAGCAAGTTCGGGGTTTTGGAAAAGCGTGAGACTAGCTCAACTGACTCAGCAATCCTTGACCGAGAATATATCATATTTTCTACACAGTATGAATCGTATTCGAAAAAAATTATGTCCATTTCTTCCTCACAACTTTATACCAGTGAAAGAGAATTCGTGCAATACATATATGCATAACATAAAGAAATATATACGTGTGTGTGTGTGTGCATATACACATCCACATATACACACATACACACACCTGTATATATATATCATATATATATATGCATACTCATGTACATATATGTTCAGTTATAGCTAGGTAAGGATATACATGTGTCTATGTATATATATACATATATAT
>NC_068991.1:27620172-27623534 GCF_001194135.2 Octopus bimaculoides
TATATATTGTATAATGGAAGTGTTGATAGCATTAACACTTTGTGGAGAAGTCGGCTGAAATATCTTAGTGATACAGAAGACACTAATTATCCTATTGCAGTGAATTCTAGTTGAATGGTTCGCTTTTATATTATGGTATATATTGGCTAGTCTTCTCCTCTTTAAATCAAAGAACCGCGCGCGCATAATTTTTGTGGGTATATGTAATAGACTTATCAGTATAAGTCTTTGTGTGTGTATGTATATATATGCATATATACATATATATGTATGTATATGTTCATATAAGTGCATATATGTGTATACATATGTACATATGTACCGGTACTTACATATGTGTGCGTGCATATGTGTACACTCACACACATGTGTGTGCATATACTTATACATATATGCATGTATCATTTGGTCGCATATGTGTGCATCGTGTATGCGGATGTAACGGGAATGGTGCTCACACTTTGCAAAACTTGTTTTCTACGCTATCAACTTTATGTATGAAGAGAAGAGATAGCGAATATTGCAGGGCTATTAGAGATCGATAGATCGACTGATAATATAAGATCAGTGAGTGGTAAACAATTTGACAGAAATCGTCTTGAAATAGCAGCTTTACCTTTTATCCGCCATAAATACTTTATATTAGATTTTATATATGTGTGTGTGTGTGTGTGTGTGTGTGTGTGTGTGTGTGTGTGTGTGTGTGCGTACATACACACACACATATGTATATACATATATATATATGTACGTATATATATGTACGTACAAATGTATGTATGCATCTATTTATGTATACATATATATATAATGTAAATTACATTCCTTCTAAGTTAGTGTGGCTTCTCATACGGATTGATTAAACTTTAACATAATTAAGTATTCTAGGAGCAGCGAAAGTTGTTATGAATAACAGCATGGGAATCATCAAAAATCTTTGCTCGATTATGTCATTGTTCTGCGATCGAATCTGACCTTGACTTTCATTTCTCCTTGATCTGCCTTTTATTTCAGAGCTTTTTTTAAAAAAATAAGGAATAATAGTATATTGTTTGCTATTTAGTGACATATGTTAATAGTATGAACATTAGTATATTACTATCGATCTTTATTTATCTTCTATTGAAGACGTAAAAGTTTGCTTTTGGAGAATTCGAACGTAGAATCCAGAAGAACAGAACTAAAGATTGTAAAACATAGGCAGCATTTTGCTCAATACTCTTCTGTACCCTCCAACTCACTACTCTAGTAAAGGCGCGTGGCTTAGTGGTCAGGGGAAGTGGCTCACGATTGTATGGCGCTGCGTTGTGTCCTTAAGAAAGGTCACGAAGTGCTGGTGAAACAGCAGCCCAACGAGAGGTACAGTGGTTGATCAAAACATAAGGATACTCCTACCAGCGAACTAGGCGACTATTAAGGTCTAAAATCACTTCACCTTGCCTGTTGGGGTCACATGGCTTGTCGATGAATGGGACTTAGTGGCTAGACTGAGCAGCTAGTAGAACTTTCGCATATCATCGATCGAGGCAGTTCGCTCAATGTCTGTAGCAATCGAGAGCCAGAAAGAATTTCATTCTTCTCGCGCGGAGCGAGCAGTTAGTCTTCTGAGGTGGCGGTAGTCATCAGAGACATTCATACGAGCTTGCTTGGTTTTCTCTCCCAGCTCTATTGTAACACTCGAGATCCAGTCTTTACGCCGGCGTTTGGTGACGCCAAGATGTTTCTTAGCCACCTCTTTGACGTTGTGTTTGGACAACTACCACATGCTTTCTATCGGTACTTCCGCTTCGTGAAGGGCTTCTCATCCATCAAACCAGTTTTACATATCAACACGCAAGATGTTAGCAGTGTTCTGACACTTCAGCTTAGAAATGTCGTACCTGAATGGTCGATCTGACTTATTCGCTTTCAGGCGAATCCTAAGTGTTGCACAGAATCTAGTGTATCTGGTTTGCCATTACGCCATCGGTTGAGTACCAGGTAAGCAAACGATGCGTGGGATGCTGAAAGCGAGTGTCCATAGCACCCAGCCAGTTGGATGCTGCGAAGCCAACCAAGCGATCGCCATTTGCACAGTGTTACCGAAAATGGGCTCAGAATGCCACGAAAGTTCTGATCACCCCTGCCCGTACAGACATTCCAATCATATGCGACATCAAATAGATCGAGCGAAGGGACACGGTCACCAGCTGCTTAGAATCTGTCGTGCAAGTCATCTTTCGTCCGACCTTCAGCGTTCAGGGTGGGCACATACTCTGCAAGCATAGTGATATTGTAGATCGACCCTTTAAGGCGGCTATGGGCGAGGCGTGGAGAGATCGGCTCCAAAGCTATGAGAGCTCTTGGCTCGGCTACTGGGTCTCTCACTCCACTGAGGTAGAGGTGATAGCTGTCCCAAATTGAGGGACCCTGCTACTGCTGCCAGGATACCGCACTTTTGTTTGACATGCGACGTCTCCGTTGTACTCATGTAGAGTTGTCATCGCTAGTGTTTTGGTTGCAGCCCAAAAATCCAGTTTGCAAATTTGACAAATGCCCCACTTGAAGAGCAAGTGTGTTGAAGAGCTCGCACGCCATAGCTTTAGTCGTCATTCTGTTGAGGTGTAGAGTTCATGTTCGGAGTTTCAGTGGGAATAACAAGTTCACATGTGGTCCCCGGTCGCATATGTACACATTTTGGGATAGTCTGATCCGTAGTAGCTCATCATGCAGTCGATTGTCGACTGTTGCAAAGAGCTCGCTGACCAAATTAGTGCCGATTATCGGAGCAGATGTAGCCTGGGCTTGAAATGCGTTCTAAAGACATGCTTTAACAAAAGAGGTGCCACACTCCGAGCACGCCGAGCACCAACCCGGAATTTCTGAGTGATCGTGAAATTACTAGATAGTCGTTGAACCTACACTAGTTTCATCAGTCCTTTTTGACAGGTTTTCTTTTTAGTCCTGCTAGGTTTCTAAAACGCTCTTCACCAGGCAAGCCTAATGGAGGCGCTGATTTAATCGCCGCCGACCCGACCATACAACAAGTCGCACTGGATCCCATGTTACCAGTAGCACTCATGAGAGACCACACAAGTGACCTGAACCTTATCACATGAATGTGCTGGAAATTAACTCACTCACTCTATCAAATCGGCATTGTCTGTACAGGTACATGGTGCGCTAGACGTCTGATGTCGAAGTAATCGCAGAGCAACTCAAAATGAGGAGTTTTGCTCAAGGACACATTGCAAGATTACACAGCACTGCACGGTACGGAGCACCCTAACCACTAGGCCACGCGCCCTCACACACACATATACACACATACACACACACAACACACACCCATACATTATATGTATGTATATATATATATATAT
>NC_068991.1:27623845-27628189 GCF_001194135.2 Octopus bimaculoides
ATATATATATATATATATATATATACATACATACATACATACATACATGTGTTTGTCTTTGTATGTGAGTGCCCTTGTGTCTGCTTGACAACCGTCGTTGGTGAGTTTATGTACCCGTAAACTAACGGTTTAGCAAAAGAGACAGATAGAATAAATCCTAGGCTTTTTTTCAACTAAAAAATCCCCTTCAAGGCGGTACTCCAGCATGGCTACAGTCAAATGACTGAAACAAGTTAAAGAATAAAAGAATAAATAAATATTTATTCTGAAAATGTCTGATGCTTTGTGCAGAAGTACAGAAGGAAAATATATCATTCATTCTTTGCTCCCTTCTCGAAATATGCAATATACAAAAATAAAAAGTAATCAAACTGAAAACCACAAAATAAATAGACAATGAAAGACAAACCCAGAAACAAATAATGTTTTGTTGTTTTGTGAGGTTTTTTTTTTTTCCAGATTCAGCAGACAAATTTGTAGAAATAACCATTTTATTGTATTTAGCGGAATGGTGAAGTAATGTGCTAAAAATATAAGATACCTGGATAATGAAGAAAATGACAGTTACATGAATCGTGGATCCACACCGAAGATATTTTAGTATAACAACTCGAAATTGATTTTCGGTGCAATGTGAAATATACAATAGATTTAGAAATACTTGATTGCTGCTTTTGTTTCCAATTTTTGTAAAAAGTAAAGCAATTTTAGAGAACTTTCTGGAACAACGGTTGTAGTAGTTATGTTATCTAATATTTTTTTTTACTTTGTTGTATTTGTAATAGAACATGTATTTGTTGTGTAGAGAGAGTAGAAAACATGTGCTATTGTGTATGTTTGTGCGTGTGTGTGTGTGTGAGGGTATCTGCGTTTGTATGCATGTAGAGAGGGATGGAATGTGATTAGATAGATAGATAGATAGATAGATAGATAGATAGATAGATAGATAGATAGATAGATAGATAGATTCGATATAATCGTGCAATAAGTTTCTTCCGATAATGCATGCGCAATGATATCCAGTAACCAACCCGAACTAAGTGTCCATAGCCGGACTACAGTTTATGCACATCCATGCATGAATTACCTGCAGCTTTTTTAGAGCCTATGCTTCAGGTTTTGGGGGCTTTTTCTTCTTTTTTTTAGTTAGTTAAAAGTCTTCATTCAATCATCATTGCCTTTTTTAATATTAAATGCACATTCTGTTAATAACTGCTTTGTAATATTTCATCTTATAGTTGGCTGCTTTAAATTTTTCCGTGTGTAGATTTTAGAAAAATTCAGAAAAAAAATGGATATTTTTTTAATGAAATTTTCAGCAAATACCTTTCAGAGTGTGTAGATTACGATTAGACAGCAATTTGTAGTGAAAAAAAATTTCCGAATGGCGGGGAGAGTAGTTTATGAAAATTCCCACGTTTCGGCTCATAACTTTCAGAAAAACGAATGAAATGTTCTACAAATACATGCCAAAGTGACTGCATTACTATCATAACGGAATTTGAAGTGAAAAAATATCGGGGGCTTGCACACATATTTACTGCAACACATCACACATCTACAAAGCGAAACGTGAAATTCCGTAAAAATTGTGACGTTTGTCAGTATGTATGTATGCGTACTCACCATTTTTCTTTACACAGCGAATCCCGATATAATCGTAATTTACACTGTTTGAAAAGTATTTCTAAATTTCATGTAAAAATACCTATTTTTCCGATAGTAATTTTTCCGAAATTCTTCCACACACACATCGGGAGACTTTTTCCATAACAAATTCCGGTATAATCGAAATCTACACCATTTGAATCATATTTGTAAAAACCTTCATTTATCAAATACCCATTTTTCTGAAGATTATTGAGGAACCAAAGTCGGTGGAGCACATTTGTATATGTGTACCCTTTGCTTTAACATAAGTACTGCATTGTTATATGTACATATCTGCTTGCTTCGCTTCACTTTCATTTTGTATGTAACACAATTTGGTTATATAACTCCATGTTATATATTAACAAACAACACACATTTTTCGTTCAGTTTTTATCAAAAAGGCTATAATAATGTGAATGAGATGGGCTTCATTTTTTTTCTTACACATAAAGGAAGATAGGATGGCATATATATATTATATTATATTATTATATTATATTATATTATATTATATTACATTATATTTGTGTGTGCGCGTGTGCTATTGATAACGCCTAAAACAAGATACTTCTCTCCAATTCACCTTGGTGAATATAGCTTTGGCTAGAAGGAATTGATGTTATTCGACGGTATCCAACGGTCATCGAGTATTTCGACCCTGAACCGTAACACCTTCCCGTTGGTGAATCAGTAGAAGTGGCCAAACCACTGCTCGTCATGTACACCTGCCTTTCACCTTAACTTGCTTCTCTCCTTGCTCCATAACTGGCAAGAAGCCCTTTCTGCTGTTTTACCGTCATGCACACAGCTACCATTCACCCGCTTCACTCTCTTCACTCCATACAGACTGAGCAGGGAATCTCCAGCATCGACCGGGAATAACTATGACAGCCATCCCCTCTCCTTGCAATCCTGCCGAAGGCTCCCATGCTTGACACTTCTGTTGAAAGACTTCCTCAGACCATTCCTCCTACATAATTACCGTTTCAAATCATAAAACTACATCTGGCCTCGGGTTGTTAGAGAACTGCAATCTTTCTCACAGATCTACTTTCACATCCCATGATTAGGTCACATGTAGTAGATTATTTGACCTATTTGCTGTTTTCACTGGCTTTTCTCTTTCATTCACGAACTTGATTATTGGTGTTGTTTTCCTCTGCTGATGGTGTGGACGAGTTTTGCAAACACCTTGTCATGGTACCACTTGCATCTCCCTCGAATAAGTTCTATTTTGCACCTCGACAGTATGTGTGTCAAGGTGCCTCTTTTCTACAGTCTTCACAGCTGGTTCCCTTCCAAACCCCCATCTGTACTAGATTGTTGGAATTGTGTGTCATACACCAGCAGCTGCAGGAGGGTTTTAGCCTTCACAAGTCTGTCCATGTAACCTAACTTTTCAGGGTGTCCCATTTAGTCCAGGTTCACTGACATACCAGCTCAACAGCTCTTGTCCGTCTTCTTTCGTCCTCCTGGTTCCGTTCTTTTGTCTGATTCATTGCTCTCCTTTCCTTGACATGTTTTCTTCCATTGTTGGAAAAAGGAAAGAACTGAGACCCTGCCGTCTTGTGCCTGTAATTCCAATGATGTCGTGTAGGTTCAGCATTTTTTCAACCTGCAAAGATGTTGAAGTAGATAAAAGGCTGGTTGATGGACGAAAATCTGAAACGGCCAACTGAATTGCTAATTATAGCTACTTAGGAACAAGCTACGTAGACAAATTTGACAAAAGTAAAGATTGATGAAGCTCAGTCGGAGAGCACAGCAGGATCTGTGGGAAATGGGCCGAAATATTAACCATTTCGAAAATGGATATAGTAATCTAGCACAAAAAGAATATAAGCGCATGTATGACTGCGTCGCTAAAAGAGTGCATTGGGACGTTAATCATGAGTGCGGATTCAAAGAAGTAGAAAGGTAGTATGGACACCACGAGATAGAGAAAAATAACTGCAGAATTTTATGGGACTTCTGGATAAAGACTGACAATACTAGTAAAGCAAGAAGGCTAGATATGATTGTAGAGTACAAAAAAAATCAAAGAGTATAAGATCATAGACTTTGCAATACAATATGATGATAGAGTTGATATGAAATGAATTGAGAAAATTGAGAAATATCACACCTGAGATACGAAGAGATTGTCTGAGACTAAGACGATAATTGTCCTTGTGGTAATTGGTACACTTGACACTACGGCTAGAGGATACTGAAATTGAGACTCGCATTCTCAACCAGGACAAAAGAGCAATCTTGTATTCCGCAAGAATCTCAAGAAAGATTCTTAAGATTTAAAGGGACTTGTTGCCAAATCTCAAAACAGCATTCCAACTAATATAGCATACCTATTATAGGCACAAGACCTGCAATTTTGGGAAAGGGTATAGTCAATTACTTATTTCATCAACCCCGAAAGACTGAAAGGCAAAGTATACTCCGACAGTATTTGAACTCAGAACATAAAGCTGGAAGAAATACGGCTTTAATAATAATAATAATAATAATAATAATAATAATAATAATAATAATAATAATAATAATAACAACAACAACAACAACAACAACAACAACAACAACAATAATAATAATAATAATAATAACAACAACAACAACAACAACAACAACAACAACAACAACAACAACAATAATAATAATAATAATAATAATAATAATAATAATAATAATAATAAT
>NC_068991.1:27632388-27638339 GCF_001194135.2 Octopus bimaculoides
CAAAAGATAGTGCTCATGGGAACTGCCCATATCCTACGTAAAATACTGTCTATGTGATCTCAAATTTTAAAGCAAACACATAATATTCTTATGGTTTCTTAAATATTCACTAGAACAAAACTGTACAAATCCAAATATATGGTACCCTAGGCATAACACCTACATGAACTTCTAACTTGTTGTCTCTTGAGGTCTCTGGGTGAGACTTGGATCCAACTTGTACAAATGCAAAACAAAAGTCAAACATAAAATAATAATAATAATGCGTAAGACACATGCGAAATCAACATCGGAAAGTTTACAAATTATAAAATATAAGTGGAACAAAACAATAAGTACGTAAATTGATTAATTACGCATACACTCGAATGTCTACACAACAACATATACATTTTAATAGCCATAGGACTACACATACATCCCAATGTTTGCACAACTACGTGAAATTTACAGGAAACACATACATGCATATGAAAGCACGTATCACAAACGATGAAAAAAAATAACAAAACAATTTTCTTTATTTTTAGAACTAGCACAGAGTAAACAATTCAGAAGTTTAAAAAGACCCCAAAAAACTATGCCCGGAGATAAATCTATCAACGGAACAAACAAAAACAGACGAATACAAATCTGTTAGCCTTAAGAAGCTGCGTTATGAGAAATGCTCTCATTCAGAGAACTTGGAGGCGGTGTTGTCTCAAAAAATTGACCCTAAAGAGACAGATCCGTCTCCTAATGTCAACGTCCAAGCTCGTCATGCCTCGATAACAAAGCAAGATACAAACCGAATTAGTCGTCACCCGGATCAACAAGGGTTGCACACCCCAGTGAGGAACCATACTAGGTGCGAAAAATCAGCTACTAGTTCAAATCTTCCCGAAACACAGGAGCTGGAAGTACCCCACAACCAGAATATTCTAACCAATAGCCAAAAGAAAAAGAATGAAAATGGTCTAGGGGAGATAATAAAGAAGTTCTTAAGGCCTTCTATCATGCCATGTATTTCCCCACAAAAAGATTTAATACTGAACAAACTTACCTAAACTGGAGACAAACACCTTGAAGTAAGATCTTACATAGACAGTAACTAACTTGCCAACATCAGAAGAAACATTATGAAAAAGAAATTACGAACTGAATTAGAGATTGACCAAATTAAACATTCAGCAAGAGATAATAGGAACGAAGTTGCAGCTAAAGAAGGTACTACAGAGGAAATAATTATAGACCAGCCCAGGTCAAATGAAAATGCAGTAATTGTAGAAAGAGTCAATGTAACTGATGAACAAAGTAACATACTCTCTGAACCAACCATAAACATCAACGCAGATAAAAATCAAATAGATGAAGAAAGTCACAAAAAAATTGACCCAACAGAACTAGATGATCTAAAAAATCAAATCATGATCGAATGGCTGAAAAGTAAAGAAACCAGTATGAATGAACGTGACACTCTCCCAAAAATTCACAACTCTAACCAAAACCTGAAAGTAATTGGTAAAATCTGTCTTGCACTTAAGGATATAATTTCAGCTATTAATGCTGATATTACAGATCTCAACGGTTCTATGTGGTGACAAGATTAGAAAACGACAACATTCCCACAGAAAGCCTGCTTGGCAAGAGCGGATTCGACACCAAATTCAGCTACTTAGGTCTGACATAGAATGGTAAAAAAAACCTTAAGTTTGACAAGACTATCAAACCAACAAAAATCCGAAAATTAAAGAAAACATATAATATGAAAACCGTACTTAACATCGATACCATCATAGAAACAGTCAAGCAAAAGGTATGTGCTAAAGTTGCCCGCATAGCTGCCCAAAAAGCGTGTTAGATACTTCAAGGACAACATGTTCAAAAATAACCCAAAAGTTTTTACAGGAAGATAGGGAAAATACCAGAAGATAGGGAAAATACCAGAAGATAGGAAAAATACCAATATGTCCCATCAAAAGAAAAAGTGCAGGAATTTTGGAATAAAATTTGGCAGAAAAAAAAACAGACAATTAAAATGCCCCTTGGATTGCTAGAATATCTACAAACTTAAACTCCTTAGAAGAGCAAAGTGGGAGGGTATCAAGGTAGAGGATGTAAGATTTGCTCTCAGAAAGTCAAGCAAATGGAAGTCCCCAGGAAAGGATAAAATTCCTAACTTCGGGCTGAATGCTTTCCCAGAGAACTGCTAACAAAACTTTACAACAATGTTTTGCAACAACCTTGACTAGTTAATGGTGTTACATTCCTGCTTCCAAAAAATGAAGAAACAAAAGAACCAAAAAATTATGGACCCATAACCCGCTTATCAACAACATAAAACGCTAACATCTGTCTTGACTGAATACACCTATAGTTTTTTAATAAAAAGTGGCATATTTCCTAATGAGCAAAAAGGATGTAAACGTGGGTCCTATGATTGTAAAGATCAGCTACTCACCAATAAGATGATCTTGTAAGACTGTCACAAACGACACAAAAACTTGTCGATAGCCTGGGTAGACTATAAAAAACTTTTGATAGCCTACCACATAGCTGGATTAAGAAATATCTGGAAATGTATAAAATAGCACTTACTCTGCGAAACTTCTTGTCTCTAAGTACGAGATCATGGAGAACCTCACTGACTTTGAACGGTGACAATGAATCTATCTATACTGGAGATGTAAGAATATCATGTTGCATTTTCCAGTGTGACTCTCTATCACCACTCCTTTTGTCTAGCCTTAATACTTCTCTCGAAATTGCTCGATGATGTACAATATGGCTATGAAATATTTGATAAAAATATAGATCATCTCATTTACATGGATGATTTAAAGCTCTTTGCAAAAAGTGACCAACAACTACAGGACTTACTAGCAATTGTTAAACAATTCCGTGATGACATCAGGATGCAACTTGGCCTTGATAAATGTGCAAAAGCTACCTTTATCAAAGGAAAAAATATAGAAATATCCAATGTTAATTTTGACCAACAGAATGGCATCAAGGAGTTAGAACCAGCGGAGAGCAATAAATACCTAGGTGTATTTGAAATTGATGGAATCGAACATTCAATGATGAGGGAAATGATCAGAAGAGAATGGTATCGCAGGGTAAGAGCAATACTTAAGACAGCGCTGAATGCAAGAAACAGGATCGAAGCGATCAATGCTTTAGTTATACCAGTTGTGACTTACAGTTTCAATATCATTAACTGGTCAATTATTGAAATATGCAATCTTGACAAAAAATACGAAAATTGTTGACAATGCATAGAATGCACCACCCTAAGACAGATATAGAACGACTTTACCTGCCAAGAAAAGAAGGTGGCCGCGGACTCTTACAACTGGAAATAGCAATGAAGATTGCTACAGTTGGCCTAAACACCTACCTGAAAAACTCTGATGACTGGCTGTTAAAACTTGTCTCAAAGCATGAAAACAAGAAAGCATCATACTCAGTAACAAAACAGACAAAGGAACATCTAAGTGAATTCCAAATACAACAAATCCCAGAATTAGACGTACTAGAAACAAGCACAGAAAAAGCTAAGCGTATGAAAACAGGTGCTAAAATCGCTGCTTTAGATATTCTTACTGATAAATGGCAAGAAAAACCTCTCAATGGCAAATACCCAAAGAGAGCTAATAATGCCGATGTTGACAAAGCCCTTACCCATCAATAGTTAGTGCCTTCTGGCAAAATGTGGAACCGCAAATCTAAATCAATACCTATTGCCATAGGTGCCTCTAGGAATGATAGCAAAAGGGGCTGATTCCTACCTGGATCAGATACCAGAAAACTCCAAAATGGCAGAAATTCAAAAGATAGCGCTCATTGGAACTGCCCATATACTACGTAAAATACTGTCTATGTAATCTCAAATTTTAAAACAAACTTATAATTTTCGTTTTTTCTTGAACATTCTCAAGAATGATACTATGTACAAAACCAAATATATGGCACCCAAGGCATAACACCAACTTGAACATCTAACTTGTTGTCTCTTGAAGTCTCTGAGTGAGACTTGGAGTCAACTTGTACAAATACAAAGCAAATGTCAGACATAGAAGAAGAAGAAGAAGAAGAAGAAGAAGAAGAAGAAGAAGAAGAAGAAGAAGAAGAAGAAGAAGAAGAAGAAGAAGAAGAAGAAGAAGAAGAAGAAGAGGCATCTAAGGCAACTTGTAGCCCGGAGGGGGAGGAGAAGGAGGATATGAAGAACAACAACAACAACAACAACCTATACGTGGGAAATATCCGAAAGAATACAGCAAAGCATAAATGATTAGAAACTACACTGAGAGTCTCCGGACTAACACGAAACGAATCCAAAGTTTTCCAACAAGACACAACCAGCAGCATATACGCATTCTCTGCTGAATAGGTAATGGCTACAAAGATATAACAAATGGTTTTGTTCCTGGCTTCCTTGTCTTGGTTATGTCGGATTATTTAAATAATCATAGAAGTGTCGGTTCCATACACAGGAAAATATGACAGGATTTGAGGATAGTCAGATAAAAGAGATTATACATAAACGCTCAACACACTACAAACTGTATCGGAGAATGATAAATTGACCATTTGTGTGCGTGGTTTTTATTCATCTTTCTACAACCCAAAAGGATGAAAGGCAAAATTGATTAAAGAAGATTAAGGCAAATCGTCCAGTTGTTATTGCCAAAGACCACCAATAAAAGAAGTATCTTCTAATCGATATATCAATGCCAAATGACGACAATATATCTCTCTAAATGAAACGGAAAATACAAGGAAATGGAGATACCCATGATATCGGAGTTGAAAGCAGAGACAGTCACCATAATCCATCATGAGATTGATAATAAAGATTCAAATAAATACATAATAAATATGTAATCAATACATAATAAATAAAAACATTCTTACACAGGATACAACATGCTGTATATAACACTATTAGGTTTGCATATATATTATTTAGAATACTCTTGGCATGGCAGAGAAACTCAAAACCAAAACCTGGCGAGTGCTTATGGTGGGGCTGTACTCAGTTACGCAGTTACAGTAGGTAATAACAATATTATTTTCTTGAATCGAGGATAAATTTTCTAAGTGGAGGGTGGTGAGCCGGCTGTAAAATGTTGTTTATGCAAGTCCAATATAACACTTCGAGTCGTGAAGTTTACAACTTTCAAATTTGCAATTAAATTAAATCAATATCTTAGACGCTATGGTTTGGTCTTTGCAACTTACAGATTTGTTTTCTTTTCAGCCGGTAAACATGCTACAAATGATCAATTTTTTTTTACAAATAAGATTGCAATGGTTAAAGAAAGACTTAACGGTATTATTCCTTTATTGCCGCCAGCTCACCATTAAATCAATGAAAAATCTCCAGAGCAAATATGGGAGCGCAGACGTTCGCTTTCCATGTTTGTGTGTACAAAATTTTGCATAGAATTATATTTTTGTGAATCAAATAACAAGATTACACAGTCGCTGGATGAAATTGCATAACCTCATAGATCATCACGTCAATATTTTCTTTTCTGCAATGTATATATATAGGCGCAGAAGTAGCTGCGTGGTAAGTAGCTTGCTTACCAACCACATGGTTCCTGGTTCAGTCCCATTGTGTGGCACTTTGGGCAAGTGTCTCCTACTATAGCCTCGGACCGACCAATGCCTTGTGAGTGGATTTGGTAGACGAAAACTGAAAGAAGCCCGTCGTATATATGTATATGTATATAAGTGCGTGTGTTTGTGTGTCTGTGTTTATCCCCCCAACATCGCTTGACAACCGACGCTGGTGTGTTTACATCCCCGTAACTTAGCGGTTGGGCAAAATAAATCGATAGAATAAACTTACAAAAATAAGTCCTGGGGTCGATTTGCTCGACTAAAGGTGATACTCCAGCATGGCCACAGTCAAATGACTAAGACAAGTAAAAGATTAAAAGAGGAAATATACATACATATAT
>NC_068991.1:27638375-27639795 GCF_001194135.2 Octopus bimaculoides
TATATATATATGCATGTATGTATGTATGTATGTATGTATGCATGCATGTATGTATGTACATAGTGGGGCGTTTGTGTGTGTGTTGATGTCGCATCTCATTTTGAAGTCACTTTCGCTCATACTAATTATATTTTTTTCTAATTTGGCAGAAGCGAAGTGATCTCGATTTCGTAGACGACTAAGCTAACCGTGTATGCCTGGGCTAGTGGGAAAGAATCTGGTTCCTGACGTGGCAGTTTGGAGTGTGCAGTTTGGAGTGAGCATTTTGGTTGCTTCACTTCAAATGTTTTTTTGTTTGTTTTTGTTTGTATATTAGGTCCGCACCTATAAGAGCCTTCTTTTCTCTAAAAAAATATTCAATAACGTAAACCCTCTACTACATTATCACCCTGAATGAGAGTTACTTTAAAAAGAAGATATCATTGACATCCGCCAAAACAAAAAGCTTAAAAGTATACAAAAGTAAATTATATGGTTAGCTCCTACTTTCTCCTTCAATGGTAAGACTAATGTAGATAAAAACAAATTACTAGCCTTGATAGAGAAACATTTCCCGATATCCATAGATATAAGAACACTTCAATAGACGCTCCGTGAACATTTCCTACATTTTCAGACAGGATGCCCACTCCAAGCTGCAACTGCCGGAAGCCAGATACATGCGCACTAGACCAGGAACCACACACACATATATATATATGTTTGAGATTATGGGAGATAGAGTGACGCTGACTATGTACATTAACAATAAGGCAGAGGGTACTTACCTCAGAGGGACGTTCTGCTTAATAATACAGTATAATACAGTCTTGATACAGTAATGTGAAAAACACCGATTAACGATTATTATGAGAAGAGAAAAACTCCCTCCATGACGTGTAAAATCTAAGAACAATAGGCAATACTAGCGTGTTGCTAAATATAAATCTGCATATAACTAACTTAGCACAGAACCAATAGATTTGGGTTAGCTTTTTTTTTATACGTAAATGAAAATGCAATAATAAATATTGTCTGAAGTTTCTTTTTATATATTTCTGAATAATATTTATAGAGAAATTTTTAAAATATGTCTAAAGACCAAACTTCATTACTGAATAGACTTTCAGGGGCCGAAACACTGTGATAGATTTACTTTATGTGCGACATTATAAAACTAGCATCATGCTAAAATTGCATAATTCTTTTGAAATCTAAATTTATTCTAAGTGGGAATATTTTTTGGAATGCTGCAAAGTTTGAAAATGTAAATCTTAAAAAGTAAATCTTAATATAAACCTAATTATTTTGTTTATCAAGTCCTGTTTTAAAGTCTGACACTGATGGATCCAAACAATATTTAATTTTATTAACTTCTGTGTGTGTGTGTGTGTGTGTGTGTGTGTGTGTGTGTGTGTGTGTGTGTGTGTGTGTGTGTGTG
>NC_068991.1:27640531-27642406 GCF_001194135.2 Octopus bimaculoides
ATATATTATACGTCTTGGGACCACTGCTTTTCGTCGTAGATCTCTCAGATATGCCCTCAACTGCCCGGATAGCCACCTTTGCTAGCTACGCAGACGATACGAAAGTCTCGCAGAAAATACAGAACCCCAGCGATGTTGTACACTTGTAGCAGGAGTTGGACTCAATTTACAGATGGGATAAGGATAATAATATGCAGTTTAATGCTGAAAAATTCCAAGCCCTGCGCTACCAGCGTCCGAAACTGAATATAAAACTTACAGAGTATACTGGTCTACAGGAGATTACAATCCCAGAGCCTAAATCAGTGAGGGACCTGGGTATCGATATGAGTGATGATACCTCTTTCCAAGTGCACATTACCAGGATGGCGACAAAGTGCAGACGACTGGCAGGATGGATCCTGAGAACGTTCAGAACCAGAGAAAATGAAACCATGATGGTCCACTGGAGGACATTACTCCTCAGCCGCCTAGATTACTGCACCCAGCTATGGTCACCCAACAGTGTAATATTAACAGCGGACCTTGAAGCAATCCAGCAAAGCTTCACAAAGAAGATTGTCTCATTGCAACAACTACTAGGAAAGACTCTATTCTCTGGAGCGAAGGCGGGAGAGGTATGCAGTAATATATATCTGGAAGATCCTGGAAGGAATTGTGCCAAATTTTGGCATTGAAAGCTGCACCAATGCCAGAACGGTTCGACACAGCACAGTACCAAAGATCCGAGCAATGTCATCGCGCTTCAGGACCAGTTACTGCAACAGCCTGGGTTTCAGGGGCCCACAGCTTTTTAATATTCTCCCAAAAACCCTGAGGGACCTACACAAAGTGGATGTATGTGTTTTCAAATCAAAACTGGACCTCTTCTTGTATAGAGTCTCAGATGACCCTACCTCACGGCAAGGGGTGCAAATGAGGGTAGCGACATCAAACTCCATTTTTCACCAAGTGTCACATATTAGACGAAGTTCTCAGTATTAACAGTGTAGCAAAACGGCGGTATCCCATCATGGCCGCAGCTCTGAGCTAAAACTACAAAAAGAAAGAAAAAAGAATATATATATATATATATATATATTGAGTTGGCAAGGAAGTAATTTCGGTTTTTTAGTGTGAAATAGTTGTTTTTTTTTTTCATACAAATAATGGACTTTAATCAATTATATATTTTCCATTTTGCTCAACTTCGAAATAAAAGTTATCTAATGGTGCAAAGTCAGGATTAAAAGGTGAATGTGACATCACTTCCCAACCTTTCACGAGTTAGCAAAGACGAGTGTGGTCTAGCGTTGTCATGGTGGAACACGATTCCTTTACGATTTGCCAATTCTGGCCATTTTTCTTTGTTTGATTCCTCCAGTTTCATTAGTTGTTGACAGTAAACATCTGGATTGATCGCTTGGTTCCTCAGAAGCAGCTCAAAACACACAACGCATTTGTAATCCCACCAAATTGACAGCATGACCTTGTTTTGATGCAATTCAGCTTTCGACGTGGTTTGTGCTAATTCATTACACTTAGACCATGATCGTTTTCGATTGATGCTATTGTAAACAATCCATTTTTGATCACTAGGGATAATTCGTTTAAAAAAAAAAAGCTTGATTTCATTTCGTCGTGTTAAGTGAATCTCTTTCAATTTATGTGGAGCCCAAATATCGAGCTTCTTCACGAGTTCAAGACATTTTCAGTGATTTTTAATTGTGATACATTTAACCTCTCTGCAATCTCTCGCACAGTTATATGACAATCAGATTCAATTATGGCATTGATTAGATCATCATCAACTGCAGTAGGTCGACCAGAACGTTGGTCATCTTTGAGTGAAAAATCTCCAGAACGGAATTTTTAAAACCATTTCTGACATGTGCG
>NC_068991.1:27642603-27643537 GCF_001194135.2 Octopus bimaculoides
TTAAAATTGACACTGAACTAACAGCTGTCAACAAAATTACACGCAATTTGTTTCTAAAGTAAGGTAAAAGTAACGGCTATCAAATGTCAAAACGAAAACATCATAACATTTACAAAAGTCATTTTAAAAAATCCTAACTCTATTTACGAAAAACGAAATTAGTTTCTTGCCAACCCAATAGATATACAGGGTGCGATGGGTAAATTGTCACCATTTTATATTTTTAATTTTGTGCATGTGCATTGTTTGTTTTTGATTTTGTTGACTACACAGTATAGTAGGGTCAGTTGGGCACTGTATGTAAGAAAAACAGCACCATGAGGCAATTCACTCAGCCAGAAATTTGGAAACAACTTGCTGTACTACTCGACATTCGCACCGAAAGCTCCAATACGAACATTTCAGAGAATCTGGGTGTCAATATGAGGACAGTGTAATCTGAGGACATTTACCGAGAGTGATAAAGATCAAACATCTAGTCAACATCATGGTGTTTGGGGTAATCACCAGGGATGGCGACATTATGACTCCATTCATCTTCCCACGCGGCCTTAGACTCAACACGGAAACCCACATCAAGTGCCTGGAGGAAGTAGTGCTTCCCTGGGTCAAGAGGGTGGCTGTAGGAAGACCCTATGTCCGGCAACAGGACTCTGCACCATGCTACACAAGCAGAAAACCCCAGTCGTGACAATTTCTGCGACCACATCACCCCTAACATCTGGCCACCTAACTCACCAGACTGCAACACCTTTGATTATTATGTACGGGCCGCAGTTGAGTGAGAGACCAACAAAACTCCGTGTAACACCACAGATGAACTGAAGGCAAGGATTATGGCAGCATTCACCAACTTAAACAAAGAGACCGTCCAGAAGAGTTGCAGGAGATTCCGAAGTC
Source organism: Octopus bimaculoides (assembly GCF_001194135.2). NCBI lineage: Eukaryota > Metazoa > Mollusca > Cephalopoda > Octopoda > Octopodidae > Octopus > Octopus bimaculoides. The sequence goes on from NC_068991.1 coordinate 27,643,504, forward strand.
GTCTGGAGGCCGTGGTTGAAACCAATGGCGATTT
>NC_068991.1:27643917-27655048 GCF_001194135.2 Octopus bimaculoides
ATCATAGTTGGTATAGTCATAAAAATCATGAGTGTGTGTGTGCGTGTGTGTGTGTGCGCGTGTGTGTGTGTGCGCGTGTGTGTGTGTGTATGTGTGTGTATTCAAACCATTTAGCATATAGTCATATTCGGTGATATAGCTTGCAGCAGGCCTTGTTCGGTACGCGGCATTGGAAAGTCACAACAATGACGAAACATTGATGTTTGTCGCTCCAAGAAGGAACCTGATGTGAGTTGTCTCACTTGCCTATGACTTACTTTCAGGTGTTTAAACAGGAGGTGCATTGAGAATATATTCTCTTGCGCCAAAAAATGGAGTCGATCCACAAACTAATACATACACTTTGTGTACGTCTTCGGTTTAGTTAATATATATGTACATATATATAGAGAGAGAGACATACAGATAGACAGACAGAAACAGAGACATACAGAAACATAGACAGACAGACAGACAGACAGACAAATACATACATATATATATATGGGCATACACGCACACACACAAACACGTTTATGGAAAGTTATAAGTTCCTCCTATTTTTTTTTTCAATAGCCGTTCCCTCTATCCTACTTCAATCTCTTTTGAATTGTTAGTTGTTTTACTGCTATTGTTGTTGTTGTTGTTGTTGTTGTTTAGTTCAAAGACAGCCTCGAAACATTCCATCACGATTTGTATTTCAGACATAGTCAATGGACAGCCTCAATACATTCCAAATGTAACCATCACGATCTTTATTTCAGGCATAGTGTGAAACGACGACGTATCCTGTTTTAAAACGCTAGTCATTTCAAGGAGACCTGTATATTACTTCTGCCTTTTCGAACGATCATGCTGATGCTCCCTAATTAGCTCACCAATTTCTTAGTAGTTTTCTAATGTGTTAATTAATCTTTCTTCCATGACGGTAAAGGCAGTAGTGTGTTTTGACATTAGTATGGCCCGAGTGTTTAGCCATTAATTTGATTACATTCATTTCGCTATACTTTGCTTCTCGAAATCCTTAAGGACACTTTTATATTCTCGTTCCCGTTCCCATCTACATTTATAAAAATTCATATTTTTCCTCTTCTCTTTGGTGATTATATTATTTTTATACATGTAAAAATATTTCAGACCTTCAAATATTAATTTATTCTCCCATTTTATTAAAAGCATAGCACAGTTCTGAACACTGAATTGTATCTCAGGTTACATTTTTGTTTTAATTCATGGTGATACCGTTTTTTGTTGTTTTTTTTAACAAGCCATGAGGATATTATTGATCACTCCTTGACATTTGGTTAAAACGTAACATGGTTTGCTCTCTCCCAGTTTATGTTGAAGAAGCTAACTCGATACCACGCAGAAACAGAAATAATTAATCGCCGGAGAAAATATGTCTTTTGATCTTGATTTCTCCAAGAATATCGCACAGCAGATCAACGCAAACTGCCAACACAGCCGTCTTTCTTCCATAAAAATCTTTTACACTATTACTGGTACCAGATACTAAAAGAAAATATTTCATCACACCAGGATACAAAAAGAGGAAAACAGCCTCTGTTGCCTTTTAGCCTTCATCAAAGATTATCTAAATTATTTTACCAATTTTCTTTCACGGAATAACCACAGTGACAATACATAGGGCTTGACAAATATCGAGAAGTAAAATCGCGAAGAAACCATAATATAATTCCGATACTTACATGCACGTATACGCGCGCACGTATATGTCTAGTACATGCATAGATTTTAAGTATGTTTATACGTAGGGCTGTTAAGGGGCCTTATATTTTAAAATATACACACATACAGATGTGTGTATACACACACACGCACACATATATATATATGCATGCATATACTATGTATATAAGTATCTAGGCAAATAGATAGGTTCTTTTATTCTTGCACTTGTTTCAGTCATTTGAATGCGGCCATGCTAAATACATATATATATATAGATACATATATATACATACATATATATACATCATACATACTGCTCTGTGAAGGTAAGATCAACAAAACGTACTTCATCTGATGAGAGATAAACATTGTTTAATAAGCACAAAATATATTTTTATGAGTTACTAATAGTTTCATGCGATAAAAGCGACTCAGTATTTTATAACACATCTGGTGCCTTCATGCAATCCTCAGTTTATGCTCATATGTCGTAACAAACTAAAACAGGTCGATAGAATAAGAGAAAACATGAGAGAAAACGAGAGGAAAGTGGATGTAGAAGGTTGTAGAAGGTAGAAGGTTGTAGAAAGTAGAAGGTTGGAAACACCGGATGACTAAAGAAAAAGGAAAAAGAAATGGATAAAGGGAAAATTAGAGTTATGATCCCTTTGACCGTAAAGTCATAATAAAGAGTAGTGGATAGGGGCCTAGACTCAGCGGTACAGTTGCTCCATCGGGAGAGGATAGTATTTTACAATTTGCCAACAGGAACTTATCTATATGTTTACATCTGCTAAAACTTTCAGATCTGGAATTAAGCAGCGTGGTGAAGTCCTGATATCTGATCCGTTTTGTGATCCGTTGACATATGGTATGGACTTTCAACTATTTTGCGCTTGATATATATATATATGTTGTTTGTATGTAATGTATAATGTATGTATATAGATAGATAGATAGATAGATAGATAGATAGATAGACAGACAGACAGACAGACAGACAGACAGACAGACAGACAGACAGACAGACAGATAGACAGATAGATAGATAGATAGATAGATAGATAGATAGATAGATAGATAGATAGATAGATAGATAGATAGATAGAGTTCGAATTTACAGAAAACAAAAGACGAAGACAGGTGAGGAAACAACAAGCAGGTGTATTAGTTTGACGCTCGGGAAGAATGGAAAAATCTTTGATGTTTCTAGCCTACAATCTTCGACAGAAGGGTTTGAGAGGGTAAAAAATAGAGAGAGAACGAAAAAAGAAGTAGAGAGAAAAAATGTGTAGAGATTGACGGTTTCAGTCATTGGTAGTATCAGCAAAAAGAATATTCCATCCAGTGAGAGTTAAATACCGTTCAGGAAACATGGGATTTTTGTATGCGCACTCAAGCGCATGCACACACACAAACACACATTTTTATTGTCCAAGATGTGTTCATTTGTAGCGTAAGAATTAGGGATTTTCGTCCTCTCCCCAAGATCTCACGTTCAGATGCGTTAATATATATCCTGTTGCTTCAATGATAATAGGTATGAAGCTATTTTTCTTGTATTTTTCTAACCACATTAGAACATATTTTTTTCTTTGAGGTCGCACACAATATCTGGCCGGTTGTGATTTAACTTGGTGGCTGTTTTAATTCTTAAGTTCCACCACATGTATGCATGTATGTATGTATTTATGCATGTATGTACGTATGAATATATGTATTTAAATAAGTTTGTATGTGCGTATGTATGTTTGCATGTACGTATGTATGTTTGTGTGCATGTATGTATGTGTGTGTATATAGGTGTGTGTGTATGTATGTATGTATGTATGTATGTATGTATGTATGTATGTATGTAGATATTAGTATTGACTATCACAGATAGATCCGCCTCTCTTCAAAGAGACAATTCATATTAGAAAGATAATAAATATGCATACATACGTGTATATACACACATATATGTGCGCGGTCGTGCATATAAAATAGTGGGAGTATGCTGTTCAGCTTAGTGGCTGGAAATAAACTAGTATTAAATAAAGTACCTACAATTACATTTAACGATTTCTGATTATTCAATAGAGTCCATCTCATCTATTTAACTGCATTCAAATAAGTTAACATTTCTCTACGACTGCTACGACAGCTAGTGTTACATCGGGGAAGCCATTATTCAGTTATATTTTGGTTAGATTCAATTTTTCATTTCATTGTCTAGTGTGTTTAGATAATGAAATTATGGACGGCACCATGATTGCGTTATATGTAACGTATAAATTATACCTTGGTAGCACTGCTTGCAGACTGGTGGAATTATCATTGTTAAAGTGTTTTCTCTTGTAGGTTGTGTTGATGCAATCAAGCCAGACACGTACTTGCTTGTAGGTCTGGTTTAGCATTAGAGTGTTAGAATGATCGAGACACGTTCCATGTTCCTAGGTTTAATGTTAACGTTTTACAATGAGCCAATGTAGGAGAGTTTATACCAGTAATTCCCAGCATTTTTATGATCCATAATCCTAGGAAATATTTGATAAATTTTCGCACCTTCTACAAATGTGACATCGCTTTTGAAGATGAAAAGATCAGTTTCCGAATAAATAATTTATTTTTACTTTTTATTGAACCACTCGCAGTAGAATGGATAAATAAACTACTTGGTGTACTAAGTTGTTTATAGCAGTTAGTTACTAATGCTATTCTGAAAACCAGTTTTAGTAGAGTGAGGACTTTTCCTTTTTGCTTCAACTTTTTTATGGTATCTCGCTCCCTAAGATATGCTCGACTTCTAGATTAAGAACTTTTGATCTACGCAGTTGCTTGTCTTGATAGAAATCTTGGCCAAATCTTCTCCAAAGGTCAATTTACTGTCTATATAATGTTAGGCTCAGTAAAATGGTTTACTGTGTCAGAGATAGATTATGAATTTTCAACAGTAAAAATATACAATTCGAGTTATGAAAAAAGAGATTACAAGAGCAGCGAACACTTTGTGACCGATGAAGTCCAACGATAACGATCAAAAATTCAAATCTCACTGATGGGATGTCAAACGCAATCTGATTACAGCAACAAACACCAACACAAGTTATTTCATCCATAAGGTGAGACTGCGAATGACTTGAGACGTTTAAAACAATCTACAAGGAACTCGTATGACAGTAGGAAAATAACTTTGAGAAGATAAGACTGGTTGTGTGTGTGTGTGTGTGTGTGTGTGTGTGTGTGTGTGTGTGTTATCACGAGGGGAGGACTGATTTCGTGTTGTCACGTTACAAATGACACCATGCATTATGCGTGTGTGTGTGTGTATGTATGTATGTATGCATGTAAGCATGCATGCATGCATGCATGTATGTATGTATGCATGCATGTATGTATGTATGTATGCATGCATGTATGTATGTATGTATGCATGCAACAATAAGGCAGTATCAGCGCAAGGATTTGCAACTATTTTCCACAAAGAGAGTAAGACGAGTGCATAAGCGAAAATAAAAAAAAACGACACCCAGATTTTTGTATGGCGCTAATGGTGGAAGTTGCAGCTGACTCAAACGATGTGGTTATATTTACAAATCATGATACAACGTCCTGACTTTATGACATTGTCTGATCAAACATTTCTCGTTGATTGTCTATGGTATTCTAAAATGACATACGAAGAGAAAAACCAACAGTTTACATACATGAATCTATTTATATGATGTATGTGTGTACGAGGGAGTACCAAAAAGTAGCCGAAAACGTTCTCTGTGGGACAAACCCGTTGTAGTTCAGGCTTCCCCCGCAAGACACCACTTGATGCGACCCTCAGGCATCAGTCTGCCGACCGGCATCATTAGGTTGTGTCGTACTTCCATGTGGTGCGTCTTTGTTTTGCAGAGCTTCTCTCCTATCCATCGATTTTTGTGATGGCTGAAACGAAGGAACAGCATGCTTCCGTGAAATTGTTTTCTGCAGGGCAAAACAGCGGCCAAAACAGTGGCCAAGACAGCTGTCACGTTTCAAACAGCTTACAAGAATGCTGCCATGAGCAAAACACAAATTTACTGTGGTTTCCACACTTTAGGAATGGTCACTCTTTGCTTGAAGACCAACCTCATTCAGTACGATCGTCGAATGAAAGCATCATGAAAATTCATGAACTGATCTTGGAGAACCGTCGCCGAACAATTGACGAACTTGTTAATATGACCGTTGTGTCCTGGTGCTCCTGCCAACGAATTGTGAGCGTAGAATTGCGAATGAAAAGAGTTGCAGCAAAACTGGTGCCTCGCTTTCTCAGAGAAGATCAAAAGTAGCCACAACTGAATGTATGTCGTGAAGTGAAAGAACACTTGGAAGTTGACCCGGACTTCTTTTCGAAGATCATCACTGGTGATGAAAGCTGGTGGTACGGAATTTGTAGATGTGGAAGAGGTGAAGACAAAAACGACGGCGACGTTAAAAGACATTACTTCGAAAGAGTTCCTGCACTGCTTCGAATAATGGAAAACACGCCAGGACCGATGCATTGCTTCAGATGGAGAGTAATTTGAAGAAGATAAGAGTGTAAACATTTAAAACTAAGTGAATAAAATAATATTGCAAAATTCCGGTTTCTTTTGGGTACCCGTTCGTATGTGTGTATGTAGGTATGTTTGTATGTATGTATGTATGTAATTAAAAGAAGGTACTTTGGTGAGGCAATATGGACTGGGCATAGGAAAAGAGAAGTTTTGAAATATAGAGATAGTAGATAATTTTGTGAGGCACGAGTTCAGAAGTGTACAATGTTTCAGTAGCTTATAAAATTAAAGATTTGTAGCTAGATCCTCTGTGGCCTCGGTTTATACATCACAGCCGAGCAGTTATTTGTAAACTGGGGAGAGAAGCAGAAAAATATCCTTTTCTACTCTAGGCACAAGACCCGAAACTTTGGTGGAGGGGACCAGTCAATTAGATCGACTCCAGTATGCAACTGGTACTTAATTTATCGATTTCGAAAGGATGAAAGGCAAAGCCAACCTCGGCGGAATTTGAACTCAGAACGTAAAGACAGACGAAATACCACTAAGTATTTCGCCCGGCATGCTAACGTTTCTGCCAGCTCGCCGCTTTGGAAGCAGAAAAATATTTCAGCATAGATATGGTAGAGGTATGTGAATGAAAACTAATGCTGATAATAAAAATCAAATCCACGGTAAGAAGTAAAGCAAAATGGCAGTTGCATGTTTATAGTGCTTGTAACTGGCATCTAATTTATTCTGGTGTCTTGCCGTTAATTTGCCTGGTTACGTTGGCGCAATACCCAGTTTAACATACGCGATAACGTGTGTAGTCGTGTTTGTCTACGTAAGGCAAGCATTAAAAGTCTTCAGAGAAGCCACACACTCTAGACAGTTGTTAACTTTACAACGAGTGAAGAAAAGAATGGGTGTCAGGGGACAAACTGAAACGTCATACGGAGGTTCACTAAAACAATATTGTAACAATAACAGCAAGACTTGCTCGTCGTTGTCACATCCATGCACAAGTGTGTACGTTCCTAGCCAGAACCGTGAACGTCTAAGCTAACACTCAAGCGATAGCATTTCTTGAAATTGAGTTGCAGCCATCACACACAGACACACACACACACGTGTGTGTGTGTGTGTGTGTGTGTGTGTGTGTGTGTGTGTGTGTGTGTGTGTGTGTGTGTGTGTGTGTGTGTGTGTGTGTGCGCGTGTGTGTATTTCGCTTAGCCATTATAGATCTATATAGAGATATTATTCTGATAGAAAAGTGTTGTTAACAGTAACTTCGAAGTTTCGACCAGCAAAACTATCGTCGGACTTAGCCGGCCGAAACTTCGAAGTTATTGTCAACAGCATTCTTGTATAAGAATAATAAATTTGTTCTCTATTGACGTATATAATCACGTAGGTTTGGATGTCTGTGCGCGAACGTATTTTACTAGAAGACAAAAGTATAGAGTAACCCATCAGATTAAAGGAAAATTGTTTTTATTATAACTGAACATAAACACAAGCGTTAATATATGGAGAGATAGACAGTCATATACACATACATACATACATACATACATACATACATACATACATACATACATACATACGTACGTACGTACGTGCATGCATACATCATTTAAATAGATCCATGTACTTAAACTGTTCTTGGTTTTTTCTCCTCATGTTATAGAACACTATAGATATGCTTTCATCGAATCATGTCAAGTTTATTATTGTTATGACTGCAAAAGAAAACACATACTGACATATAGACGTTCTGTTTGAGAATTATAATTCTTTTTTACGGGAGCTAAGTTAAATGTCTTGTTAAAATAAGTATAAATAGTCGAGATTGTAAAATTATACGTGTTAACGGGACAGACAAGTGAAGTGCATTCACGAATTATCCGGAGAACTGTTTAAACACTCTCTATCCTCTATGAAGATAATTCTTAGATTCAAACAAAAGGATAATCAATCTCAATAAATTATAATGTACAAAACTATCTAACGAACCACACAATTCAATCATGTTAATTGGAGATGTCTTAGGCCAACCACAAAGTGTTATTTGCACTGCGAAACTGCCATTGCTGAGAAAGAAAGAAAGAAAGAAAGAAGGTAAGAAAATAACAATGTAAGAACATGAGTAAGTGGATTTCACAGAAAATTTCGTTAAGTTCCAGAAAGTGTTTGGAAGTGACTTTCTATTCACAAACCAATGTATGATAATCATGAACTGTCTGCAATGAACACAGAAAGGATAGGCGAAAATGAAAATGATATCAGGTGATTCTCGCTTGGGTCTTTCTAAGACAAAAAAGCTTCAGGAAGAACACAAAATAAAGGAGTTTATATTAGTTTAACGCTGAAGAGAAGATTAAGAAATAAAATAAGTTCTACGTTTTGATCAATGATCCTTGTTCAAAGAAAAGGAGAAAAGTAAACAGAACAGAGTCGAAAGGAAGAAAAAAAAGTAAGTTTGACTTAATGTTGCGTGATGTGAAGTGAATGACAAACGAAAAAGGGTGGAAGAGAGAATCAAAGAGACAATAGGTGAGTGAATAGTTCTTTAACAGTAAGAAGCGTATTTATGTGCAGGTATGTGTAGGTGTGCTGTTTAGAATGTGTTCGTTGTTTATCTGTGTGTATAGATGAAAGTGTGTGCATAGAAAGATTGGATCGGTATGTGTACGCACGTGTAAGATGTGGGTATGCATGTCTGTGTAATGTGCTAGGTATATAAGCTTAAGGCATATATGTAGGTGTTTGTGTGTGGCTAGCTGTTACTGACTAATTGTGTTACGCATTTGTGTGTAGTAACACTGTGAGTGGTGTATGCATGCACGTTGTAGTATGTGTTTGTTTTTAGGTGTAGTGTACATAAAACAGTGTATGTATTGTGCATGTCGTTCGTGTATGATTAACATTCCTCCGTGTATTTGATGTGTGTGTGAGTATGTGGTGTATATTGACGTATATAATCACGTAGGTTTGGATGTCTGTGCGCGAACGTATTTTACTAGAAGACAAGTTAACTGTTTGGCCCATGCAGTTGTGTTGTATCGAAGCCGAAACTATATGGTGTTTCAGTTTGAGAAAATAATAAATCAGGTCTGCAAAGGATAATATTTGCAATATCAGCAACCTTAATTCAAAATAGTAGAGTGCACCTCTATTGTTTTCATTGAACATATGTATCTATAAATTTAGTATGCACTAAAGAGGTAGCTTTTGCATGTTTAATCGACTTGCTAGCAATAGCAGCCAAATCTCTTTCAAACTCTACTTTCTTAAGAAAGAAAAAAGAAAGAAGGAAAACATTATATAGCGTACTTCTTGATCTATCATACCTGAATATAAGATGGGATCACCACAGCCGGAATACTTTTGATCAACGTATGTTTAATGAAGAATGAATGGGAACTAACTGCATTAGCAACAACTAAATATTGACTGAGCTATAAACAATATACAGAAGTAATTCGCTCTTGATACTATGTCGCATTAATCCTGTTACGGCTACTGACTTCAGTTCAGCAGTAAAGTATCTATATAACGTATAAGGTCTCGTTGTAAAATTCTCATATAACCATGTGCTATATAATGATGCGTTTTACAACATGCTGTTTCCTGCTTCTCTACACTCTAACTTTCGAATCTTTACGCCTTTTCACTTTTCTACTTTTTATCTCCCGCGTTTCTATTCTCTGACGCCAACTTCTCTGCTATCTGGCTCCTTGTGGGTGACCTTTATCCAAATTGCTCGAATTATTTTAGGGAAAATGTATGTAGTTTTCTTTACACTCCATAAATTACAAAGCTAATTATATTTGGAGGGATCTGTTTTTAGAACTACATCTACTTTAAATGGATAATGCATAAATTTATAAATCAATTCAATGTGACTTTATTTTATAGAATAAATGTATAGATTTTAATTAACACTCTATGTAATAGAGTAATAGATAAATGTAAGAACATTGTCTTTATATGTGTGTGCGAACGCGCGCGTGTGTGTGTGTAATGGTGCAAAATTGTGAGGAATTTTGACTGAAAATTGATGAGCATCCATGTCTTTTGTGTATTTTTTCTTGTTTGTCGTCTTTCCGTGCAATTTTTTACTCTTTTATGTGTGCGTGTGTGCATACATACATACATATATATGTGTGCGTATATGTGTGTATATACATACATATACGTATGTATATATATATGTAAATTTCTATATCTTTGTGCAGCTGAGGATTGTTCTACATTTTATATTTGATGTAATGTTCACATTGCTTAATTAAATGGAGTCGCATGAAACGATCGTAATGCATTAACTTTGGATATCCTTGTTGCTTATTTTGACTTTATATATATAAACATGTGTGTGTGTGTGTGTGTGTGTGTGTGTGTGTGTGTGTGTGTGTGTGTGTGTGTGTGTGTGTGTGTGTGTGTGTGTTTATTTCACCAGTCACCAGTTGATATATATAAAATTACGATCGTTTTACAGCCAACATCATGGGAAAATCATTTATTTTAGTATATAATGAATTATTTTACATGTCTCTACTAGTGTATATGTTATAAATTACGTAGTACTATTGTATATTTTACAAGCTAGTACAAGTATAGAAGGCTAGCTCCATAGAACATCATGGTTATATGACAGACTGTAAGACAAAGCGATATAATTCAATATAAATACTATTTATACACATGTGAAGATGTAGATACGAATCGCATTTTACTGTTTTGTAAGCCACAATATATTCCATGTTAGAGGCACCATGTCCAAAAGTATTCCAACCATGAGCATCCTATCTTTTTTTTTACGGGAATTGTATACTCTGGATTAAGTTATCCAATGTGCTTTTTATTTTTTCATTTTGTTTCAGTCATTTTACTGCGGCCATGCTGGGGCATCACTTTGTTTGCACATATATATATATATATATATATATATATATATATATATA
>NC_068991.1:27655956-27658619 GCF_001194135.2 Octopus bimaculoides
ATATATATATATATATATATATATATATATATATAAGAAGAGAGTGAGAGAGAAAGGGATTTAAATGATTCATACAAAAATTTACACAAAAAAGAGAAATAATTCGATGTGGTGAGTGGTATGTATTTGATCAACAAAGACAAATAAAGATATATTAAATAACATTAAGCATGAATTCTTGATTTATTAAAATTATTTGTGTTTCCAAAGAACATAAAACAATCGTTTGGTGGTAACTGGAATTATTACAAAGACTTCATTGAAAAATTGACTTAATAATTTTCATCGTCTATGATGCAGCTTAATTATAAATGCTCATTTTGTCAGAAGCCATTCTGAGGAATTCCTTGAAAATGTAAGTGACTTATACCATCTAGATTTTCAAGACATCCTTGATGAAGCTTTTTATCATATTCTTGCATTGATATGAGATGAGCGAAACCAAGAGATGTTGGATACTGAGATCGTAGAATGGGTTTTTATGGCTATAAAAACAACAACTGATAAACAAAACAATGTTAGAAAATAGTTGGCTGAAACAAAAGAATGTACATACCACCTGATCACACCAATGTATCACACTCGTTTCTAGATAAATCTATAAATTATTATGATTTAAGGAAGTAACATGCTAAAATGGAAATCTACTGTAAGAAGATATGTCTTCCACAATTTGATGCAATTTATGTAAATATATTAAAATTAAAGTACTAATATTCCAAGATTTACTTTTCCCATTCTTGTTCTGACACTTTATTGCCACGTTAAGTACAACCCTAAATTTTATAGTGAGTGGTTACAACTTAAGTGAGACTAGGATCATCCACTTGCTCTGAATGGATGAACGACCGCATCAGAATAATTACGGTAACTAACAAATATTCTATGAATTACGATTTGTGAGATACAATGTTGTTTGTCCAAGTTTACCTTAACAGATTCCAGATAGTCATTACCTATCAGACAACTGGAACTGTCTCAAACATTTGCAGGGTTTTACACCTCACCCTTCTACTGGCTACTCTCATGTAATTCTAATATACGAATGTACGCCTTGTATATACGTCAAGCATATTATAGTCGTCCACCAATATTAATAGGTGAATGTTCCCAAGAATGCTTCGAGATGCCTGAAGAAATCCAACAACCGTCCGGACCTACTCGGTGTATAAAGAGTCACTAATCTGACACCACTCCTCTTGCTATTCACATTTAGTACCACTGATTTGCCATCCAGGTCTAGGTAGATTGCCCTTGCCTCAAGATCATTTCTATCCTGCTCGATCCAGGCCATCAGTAAATTGCATACACTTTGCAAACGTCAAAGATGGGTGCATTTTGTGCGTTCTGGGAATATCGGTTTCAGATCACAAGACATAGATATGATACCTGATAGCTATCACGCCAACATCCAGTGATTTAAGGTTGTTAAGCAAATTACTTTGTTTGCAATCCAGTCTCAAGCAGCGTAAATTTATTCAATCAGTTCTCCGTAAGGTAATTTTGAATGGAGAAAAACTGAAATAGGCTGCTTTAATCTAAAAACACCGAGCAAATAGGTCATCCGGATTTCTCTAAAGGTCTCTATAGTATTGCCTTGGCTGTCTTTTGCGGAGGTCCAGCTCGTCCTCTGGGAATCAGTTCTAATGTAATCCTCAACAGAAATCAAACTGGTGCAATTTGAGAGAGGTGGTCCACGATGTTGTTCCTTCTAAGACGTATGTCTTTGTTGAATCTTACGTTCTCCATTAACTCATAGAATGGCATAGTTGAAAACTTAATGAGTTGGTCTTTGTTGTTTATGCCCTGGTTGTAGTAATTGGTAATTGTAGCTGTTGTTGTGGTTGCGGTTTTGGTTGTTAGCATTTGTGTTGTTATTGTTACCATTTTTAGCGGTGGTCGTCGTGGTGATTTTTTTCCTATTGTTACTTTTTGTAATATGGCGGCGGTGGTAGTGACGATTACAGTAGTATGCGTAGGAAAATATTTGTTGATTTCTCAAGCATTTCATCAAACCTTCGGCTTTTCAGCTTTGGACGACTGGCCTTTCTTTTCTAATAATAATAATAATAATGGTGTTGATGATGCTGATGATGATGATGATGATGATGATGATGATGATGATGATGATGATGATGATGACGAAGACAACATAAACCCATCACTTTCGACGTGACGGTTTAAGTCGATACTTGACTGGAATGTGTATTTCCCCCATGCCGAAAGGATGAAAAGTGAAGTTGACCTCGATCGAGGCTTGAACTCGAAAGGTAAAATGCCTGAAGAAATACTGCAAGACATTTTCTCCGACATTCTATCGAGTCTACCAATCCACCGCTCATATGGTAATTGTTTTTATATGAGCACAAAGCCAGGAGGTTTGAGGTGTTGTTCTGCATCATCGAACCAAATACTTAACTGGTACTTTATTTTATCAACTCCAACAGAATGAAGGGCAAAGTCTAGTTCAACAGAACTTAAATCAGAATGTAAAGATGGATGAAATGCCGCGTTTATAATAATAATCATAAAAATGATAATAATAATCATAATAATAATAATAATAATAAGAAGAAGAAGAAGAAGAAGAAGAAGAAGAAGAAGAAGAAGAAGAAGAAGAAGAAGAAGAAGAAGAAGAAGAAGAAGAAGAAGAAGAAGAAGAA
>NC_068991.1:27659844-27664248 GCF_001194135.2 Octopus bimaculoides
TCCTACGTAAAATACTGTCTATGTGATCTCAAATTTTAAAGCAAACACATAATTTTCTTATGGTTTCTTAAACATTCACTTGAACAAAACTGTACAAATCCAAATATATGGTACCCTAAGCATAACACCTACATGAACTTCTAACTTGTTGTCTCTTGAGGTCTCTCGGTGAGACTTGGATCCAACTTGTACAAATGCAAAACAAAAGTCAAACATAAAATAATAATAATGATAATAATAATCATAGTAGTAGTAGTAGTAGTAGTAGTAGTAGTAGTAGTAGTAGTAGTAGTAGTAGTAGTAGTAGTAGTAATACTAAAGCTGTAAAGTTTGTTTATTGATCGGCATGAGTATTTCTTGTAACTATCATATCTCGGCAAAATAATTTGATCAGCTCAGAAAATATAAAGATTTGCTCATAAAAATTGAAAGAAGTGTGGCATCTCAATCGGTTACAATACCAGTGATTGTAGGAGGACCGTGACCGATCAAGAAAGGAACTGAAAATTAGTTGAGAATGATCCGTGGCTTACCATCCATGCAAGAAGTGCAAAAGATTGTTTTAACTGGTACGTCACACGCATTGATAAGAGCAAAGTCGTTGTGACAGCGATTACCACCCAGGTTCTTTGGTGTTTTTTTTTCACATAACTTCATTTCGTTTTGAAAACGAACAATCTGGCCTATCAATGTAAACAGTGAGTTTCTTTGCCCTACGTGTCGGGAAGACACTCGGCAAGAAGAAGAAGAAGAAGAAGAAGAAGAAGAAGAAGAAGAAGAAGAAGAAGAAGAAGAAGAAGAAGAAGAAGAAGAAGAAGAAGAAGAAGAAGAAGAAGAAGAAGAAGAAGAAGAAGAAGAAGAAGAAGAAGAAGAAGTATATCGACTTTGTTCCAGTATGGCTAAAACCTGAATCTAATAAATAATAGAATATGAAAATATTTATTTGCTTTGCTGAAAATTATGTAATACAAGATCGAAGAGAAAACGAAAGAAATGAAAAAAAATCTATGAATGCAAGTGTTTCCATTCAGATGACCAGACAGGAGCAACAATTTTTCTTTTTCTTCAAACTACACGGATTGCGTTTTCACAATAAGAGTAAACTTCTGCTTCGGACGCCTACGGGAAAAAATGGAGAGACATGTAACAGAAGCATGCGATAAATTTAACTGAGATAAAATTTACTGACGCTAAGAGTTTCCCCAGTGAATTATGTGAACAAAGCCAAGTAAATTTATGTAGTTTTTCTACTTGATATGGCAATGTCTGGCATGATACGGAGCTGCCATCAATAGATCAACAACCGTGTGTACATATACAGAGATTTAACAGATGAGCGCATACTCAAATACAGCCGAACGCTAACATTTATACAGCTACAAAAGTCCATTCTACTGATCGATACAATTCAAGTAGTTTTGCGTATACATCCATAACAATTTAACAATTCGCTATTTGACGTGTCTTCTTTCACATACACGTACACGCATGCACATATGAATATATGTGCATCCGTGCGTGCATGCGTGTGTGCGTGCGTGCGTGCGTGTGAGCGTGTATGTGCATGTATGTGTGTGCGTGTATGTGTGTGTATATGTGTGTGTGTGTGCGCGCGCGCGTGCGTGTGAAAGAATATGAATATAGGATATATGTGTATACGTTTGTCTATGTAAACACGCATAAATTTAAATAATGGCATACATTTCTCTTCCTCTTTCACCCGCTCGCTCACCCGCTCGCTCACTCGTACACTCTCTCCCTTTCTCACACACACACACTCTCTCTCTCTTTCTCTCTCTCTATTTCCTTTAAGAACAACATTTTCTTAATTTAAATTAAATTTGAATTTTAAACTCTACAGAGATACATCGAAGACAAATGGAATTCTGAAACGCCACCAAAATTCTTTAAAATAGAGAAAAAATATATATAAAAAAAAATGCAAAAACAACGACTGAAAGAATCTGGTCACAAGATAGGAAAGTTTGATTTCTATCACTTGCACAGAGTTGTCTTCGTGGCCAAAACATTCAATGCGGAATGATACTCTACGGGGAGATAATACGGAGCTGTAAACAATAACAGTAACATCATCATTGTATTTCAATAAAAGAATTTATTGACAATCGAAGTATCACAAGAGTTGTTTTGTACTTTCACTGCCACCACTCAAATATTAGACTTAGAGCTATGTTTATGATACGGTTGTCCTTGGAAAAGGCATAATCATTCATAAAAATATGGTTTTGGTGTTTTGCGTGTAATCAGTAACGTGGTCGACCAGCAATGGGTGCTTGTAAATGTGTTATATCATTATTTAAAACATGTACCAGAATAATTCTTTTATTCTTTTTATTCTTTTACCTGTTTCAGTCATTTGACTGCGGCCGTGCTGGAGCACCGACTTTTAGTTATTAATTATAATGCTAAATCTAACATTTAAATAGCCAGCATATTTCCAAGTGGTGGTTATACTAGACGAAGGTAAATGTCTAAACGTTCGTGAGTATATTTTGCCTATTGAATATACGAGAGGGCAAAAGCACAAAACCCCGAAATAGTTAAACGATTATAAGTTAAAGCACTTGCTAATTACTAACATGGTTACAAATTCAGGGACCTACTGTGCTTTACTTAATCTTATTTGATATATATTATTATTGATATTAAATTGTTCATATTACTAAACTTGTCGTTATCTTAACCCTTGCCTGGGTGCAGCCATATGGGTCTACCAAAAACTTTCACTTCCATTCATGCACAATATGCCTAAGGGTAATAATGGCTCAAAGGAAAGCGTCTACTGCAGTGCCAAGTACAAACCAATACAATCTAGAAAGGTGTACAGTTAATATTAAGTTGTTATTCCTAAATTGGTAGGTCTAATTGGGTCCACAATAAATGGAGGTAGACCAGTATGCTGACTGAAAATTAGGTCCAGATTGAAGTTAGCAAAAGCAAGCTAACCCATGGTATGAAAGGTTCAGTCAAGTAAAATTAGTTGCAAGTACAGCCTTAGCTGAGATGGTGGATACAGGCTCTCATAGCGGGAGAGATTATTATTGGGGCTAAGTACTGATGCCCTCTATATTTCAAATTAGGTTCATGATTCAAAGAACTGGCTTTATTAAAGAGAGTGAGGAGGTTATATTAAGGAGAAATGACTTAATAAATATATATATTATTATCTAGTTGTTATGGGTGGGTGTGGGATTTAAACTTGGATATGTTGGTGAAGGGATATTACTCTTGGAACACCCATAAGGGATCCAGGTGTGTAATACTATTAAAGTAACTTTAATTTAGGAGTTAATATGTGCCCTCATTCAATATCAAGAAGTACTATTTCTGCGGTGAAGAGCTCTGGGTGCTATTTGTGGGGATAGTGCAAAGGGTCTCTAATGTTATTTATATTTAGCGAAGGTAAAAATTTCCTTGTGCAGGCAGGCTTGTTTCTCTCTTCCCTCAAGTTAAGTAATGGGTGTTGTGCCGCTAGTATAAAAAAATTTTCATTGATGCAAACGTGGCATTTCTTATTTTTTACATTGTATGATGGTGCAGAGGCGAGGATTTTCCATTCTAAAGCGAATCTAGTATCTTTATCTTTAAGTTCCCAAATATATTTACTTAATCCGGTCGAGTTAATCTTATTTCTATTTCTGAAAGAATGTTTGTGTGCGGCTAGTCTTCATTTCATTTCATTTTGGGTAGCTCCTATTTATATCCTTTTACTAAACTGTGTTGTGGCAGTGCACTGGTAAATTACTTTAACAGGTATTTCCAAGGGTACAATTATCTTTATTCCTACAGTCACATAGATTTTGCTGTGGGGGAGAATTACTTACTGGTGGGATAGTGCAAGGGCTAGTAAGGTATGTGTGTGTGTGTGTGTGTGTGTGTGTGTGTGTGTGTGTGTGTGTATGGTATAAGGCAAATGAAAGACGGAATATGGAAGATACGAGAATTTTTATTAATCACGACAATTATTTCGACACATCTAGCACACGTATATGTATACGGTGGGCTTCTTTCAGTTTCCGTATACCAAATCCACTCACAGAAGACATTCGCCCAAGGTGCCACGTTGTGGGACTCAGTCCGGAACCATGTGGTTGGGAAACAAACTTCTTACCACACAGCCACGCCTGCAACCGAACATTTTATATCCTTTATAGTCAGATCCAAAGATTCTAACTTATTAAACTCTATTTCCTCATCTCGAGGTCCTATTTTTTTTCCTCTTCCCTCTTCTTTCATTTTATGTATTTGTATTCACTCTGATGAAGCTCCATGTACTAGATCGGGTGTGCTATAAAAGTGACGAATATTATTCTCATAATTTTCTTTGGAGGCTTATTTTATATATATGCATATATACATGTATATACATACTTACATATATAT
>NC_068991.1:27664611-27666307 GCF_001194135.2 Octopus bimaculoides
TATATATATATATATATATATATGAGCTATCCAACTTACGACCGATCGACTTTACAACGACTGGCACGCCAGCTCCCGGCAGCAATAATAAATAGTCTAGTTGAAATCTAATGGGTTTACTTTCTTTGAAACGAATGATATCAGCTAACAAACGTTTCCCCTAGGTTTGATTATCGATCACCACTGTGTTGGATGACTATCCTGTCATTTGTTTATAAGATGACTGCTTGAGACTCCGAAATTTTTTACTAACGCCAGTATAATAGTATAATACAGATTACTGTGTGTGACTTTTACCTGAGAATGTACCTGAAGAATGTAAAAATATAAAACAAAGGTATGTAGGCCTATAGGCTGACTTACAACGAAATCGACTTACGATCAATTAGTTGGAACCAATTGTGGTTGTAAGTTGACGACGACCTGTATATACATATAATGCTTACATGCATATATAAATACAAGAAAAACATTTTTATTCCTATAAAAGCATATAGGTATACATATATGTGCGTTCGTATACATGTTTATTTGTGTATGTGTTTGTGTGTGTGTGTGTGTGCGTGTTTTTGTGTGAGAGAGAGAAAGAGAGAGAGAAAGAGAGAGAGAGAGAGAGAGAGCGAGAGAGAGAGAGAGAGAAAGAGGGGATTAGAAGAGACAGGCAAGCGGACAAAGAAGCACATAAGTGTACCAACAAAAAAAGAATACGGGAAAATAGAATGTTGTGATACAGACTGGTGCGGATATTTGTTTCCAAGTTTCCATCGTAAATTACTGCATCACTAAGGTGAGAAAGAAATTAAAAGATGTATAAAAATACCTTTTTTCTAAAAATATTCTTTCTTACAAGACAAAATAAAGCAGTGAAAGAAATTTTCTAAAAAGACTTCCGGCCTTTCCGACCAATTTCACTGTTAGACCTGAGTTAGAAATTAGTTGATTTTGTCTGTCTTATTGATTTTATCCAATACGATTAAATAACGATGCAGAATGGCGAATCTTTTCTTTATTTAGAGATATAGTTTCGCTCTCACATTGTCTAGATCGCAATTC
Organism: Octopus bimaculoides; assembly: GCF_001194135.2. Taxonomy (NCBI): domain Eukaryota; kingdom Metazoa; phylum Mollusca; class Cephalopoda; order Octopoda; family Octopodidae; genus Octopus; species Octopus bimaculoides. Next base: position 27,665,665 of record NC_068991.1, read on the forward strand.
AGTTTCACTATTATATTCCGATGAAAATCTAAACTTAATAAAATCATGGTTTTTCAGACAACTATTTGAGGGACTGTTTTCAGTCTATATATATATAATTCATTGTCTGTCTCTCTGTCTGTCTGTTCCCTATACATTCTCAAACGGTTGCCTATGTATTTTCAAAGGACCTGGGGTGTGAGGTCTTCGTGGATGTACATAGCAACTGCACCACGTCTCCTTTCTTTTCTGTCGGTCTGTAATACAACATACTGTGGTATGTGTATTTCTACATTTGCTATATCTGGTTTTAGGTGCTATATCTGGCTTCCATAAGTGCTATGCATAAGGCTTGATTGCACGCAACAAGGTCTCCCAGGAAAGGAATTTTTGTCCTGTTATTAGGTGTTAACAGTCCTCTGATGTTCAGTAAGAGCACCGATGTGATGTTGTCAGTGGTGTCCACCACAGGTCTATTTGCTGTGGTAGTCTTGTGTATTGGGGATAGAGGGTTGGTGTTGTATGTAAATTTATTGACCCAAATTTAATGTTTGTTCCATAACCAACGCTTCTGTATATTCATATATATAAATATGTTCATATATATTCATATATACATATATATATTCATATATATAAATATTCATATATATATTCAAATATA
>NC_068991.1:27667585-27678079 GCF_001194135.2 Octopus bimaculoides
GAATATAAAGAAGCCTTTCACCTTCAATCTTGGCAAACATGTCAACCAAGTATTGATTTGTGATTTCTTTGTACCGCAGCAGGTGGTTGAACTGACCATAAGACGGAAGGCATAGAATTCAGCACCCATGATTAGATCAATATAGCGTAGTTCAAAGTTGTAGCCATCATTCTCCAAAGGGAAACATCAGGGGGTAATGCAGGCAGTCGTACGACCTATGGGTTTCCGAAACAAACGACAGTCGGCTATCGCGGTGCTGGAGGACAATATCACGCTTCCCATCTTCTTCACCAACTATGATTGCTACAACCTCGTTGGTAGTTGGAGCACTGAAACGTCGCGGGTGCTCACCAGAAGGTCGCCTGTCAGCTTTAATTATCAATTTTAGCCCAGGTTGGGCTTCCAAAAGCTCCAACGCATTCTTGAATTCGTTGACATAAGGATGTGTTGCATGAAGCATATGTTGGAGCTCAGTAACAATCGCTGCGTCAACATCTGAATTTCTCTTGCACCGTTGGATAACGTCTGCGTTTGAACAACCCATGAAGAAAATCTGCAAGTACTTGGGTTCCTTGGTAGGCTGAGGACAAAGATTGCCCATGGGATGATAACACTGATCTTGAATTTTGAAGGTGTAATGTTTCTCCTTCTTTTTGTTTGCAGGATTAACCGCTAAATTGCCGTCAATATTGACGTTGTTGATGTTATGTTTGTCGTGGACGTTCTTTACGCCAAAGAGGTCATAGCGAAGCAGGAGCTATATCTTCAAATTCTTTTTCGGAATTTCTTGGCGTGGTCGGAGCTAGCGAGGAGATTTTTCAGAACATCAGGTGGATCTGCGAGCGGCTGAAGTCAAACCTTGCCTCCGGAACAACAAAGACCAGCTGCCTCACCAACCCACTTCTTAACTTGACAAAATTGGCATTCCTTGTCCATTTTACCAAGAGTCACATCCGGGTGATTGGAAAAATCATCTGCAGGCCTGTATCTGAAGCCAGCTCTCATCCAAAATGAGCCCCTTGCAGCAGCAACATTTCTTTGACGTCGATCTGCCAACCTGTTTTCCCTAGCCTCCGATGATTCCTCAAGACTCGATCGCTGGCGTCGACTACGCTGAGCAGCAAGGCAGGCCTGCCTTGCGTCAGCAGGCTCCTCAAGTAGTGAGCGTTGATCACGACTACGCTGGGTGGTAAGACGGGCCTGCCTTTCTTCTTCTGATTACTCAAGGAGTGAGCGCTGATTACGAATGCGCTGGGCAGCAAGACAAGCCTCCCTTGCTTCTGGTGTTTCCTGAAAGGATTATTAGAGCACATATGAAAATGCAATATTTAAATGGGATACACGAGAATGTGTGGAAGCAAAATCGAAATGATATGAATGTTGAAAAATGTACCTGTGAATGCAACTCCCTTTTTCGCTGTTTTAGGAGGGCATTCCTTTTGGAACAGATCATTGATCGTTTTCGGTTAGGCATTATCTGCTAAGATGGTTTTTACTGAGCCAAACGTCATGAGATTTTTTTAAAAAACGCACATACTAAGTTTAACGAAAGTATAGTTTTTTGCAACTTGAACCCATCTCTGAACGTAAAACGTTAAGGTTATCTGTTATTACAGGTCGAAAGTATAACGATAAATAAGAAAAAATAATCAAATGTTTCAAAAATGGCATGCAGCTTTGAAGGACAATATCGGTAAACTGATTCGAAATGACAATAGTGAATAACCATGAAGCTAAATGACAAGAGATTGTCTATCGTTTTCAGAGACGCATTAAAAAGTTGACGTAAAGAATTTCTTTAACAGTTAGAAAATGTTTGACATTTCAATCATCATCAAAAAATGAAGCTGTAAGAATTTACGGGAAAATTGTATCTAAGAAGTAAAGCAGAAATGATTTTTAACTGTACTGCCAAACTTCTGCAACTTAATAAAAGTCAGGGGTTTTTTTCCATGTACGTCAAACAATCGCTAGCTTGTGTCGTCGATATACGTATGGATAAGTAAAGTTAACGCAGTTACCCTCAAAAGACCATTCTTGCCCAAAAAGCGACAAAAAACCATCCGAACTTTTGTATAAACACAGTGTACAGTGTTATAGTATCCAATGTGTTTTTTTAACTAATTGTTATTTTAGAGTGCTTTAGCAGCTGTTTTCAGTAGGTCAAACAATCAGTTAGTGGCCCTGTCATCGACTCTTTGTTGTTGTACTTTCATAATGTTTTTGCTTGTTTTTATTGTTTCTTTTTTTTTTCATTTTTCCCTAATGTTGTAATAATTTTTTTTTTTTTTTGCTCTTCTTGTTCAGATTGTTTACTCAAGTTGCTCTGGTTTAGTATGATTTATATTGTCGTTACCCTCTTCTAAGTGACGACAGTAATACTTCTCTCATTACAGTAAATAACAACAAAAACCACTGCTACTACTACTACTATTACCATAACTACCACTGCAACTACTACTATTAAAACGATGAATTTCTATCAGCGTTTCCGATTATGTGTTTCAGTTGTTCGATCATCTGAATTACTTGCTCATTTAAGTCACGTATAAGTGGTTGAGTATTGCATAGTTTTAACGAAATTCTAGGCAGAATCAGTACGATGTAGTTTTTCAACAAGGTACAATTCATCCGACCGCTTCCACAGTTTCCGTCAACCCAATTTCTTTTACAAGGAAGTGGTTGATATGAGGCTATATTGAAAAACACTGTCCCAATATAACACACATTGGGATCGAACTATAGACCTTGAGGAGAGGACTTGTTAACCATTCATTTAGCATTCTGCGTCTACAACGATTTCCATTAATCTGCTATATTTCTTATAAAGGTCGTTTGTCTTATCAGTAAACAAGATTAAAATTCAGACATTTTTCCCTTGAGGTTGATATTCTACGAAAATTATTTTCTCTTCTGACTGGAATAAAATAGAAAAAAAAAAGAGATCAAAAGCCACTTGGATCCATGACAAGTAAATATTTTTTTTCCAAAATTCACGGAACCATGATTGACATGTTCAATGACGATGACGATGATGACAACTACAACAAGAATAGTAACAAATAAAAAATAAAATCTGATGAATAAATGAAAAATTTCGTCAAGAATGTGCTGCACATTACTTCATACCTAAAGGAAATGTTTTATACTTAAATAACGAAGCCAATCAAAAACATGATGATCAAATTTCAATGTCATCGGATTTCGTATTAACACGATACTCCTTCAAGGAATGAAACCAAATAACATTTCCAAATTCTGTGACTAAATATCTGTCATGGAATTTTGCACTAAATCTTATCTGTGTATTAATAGACTAAAATTTATAAACAATGCAAAGAATAAATCGCTAAATAAGTGAGAATCGGAATAAATACTTTTTTCTTTGAAATACCTTCTGAAAGCATGATTACGCTTAAAAACAAAAACAAAATCAAAATAGGTGGAAGATGTAAGGGAAACAAGTTTATGAATGCAACTAAAATCCTTATGGAGTAATTAACTGAGACTAACACACTGTAGCTCCATGGTGAGACTAGTTTACGATTATGTTCAACAATAAGTTGAATCATTTTGCTTCCTTTCTTTCTGCCTCTAAAGGACCCCGTCGATCAGAATTGATCATAAATCTGCATCATTTTTTTTTCTTTGAGTAAGACTGGCAATCTCTCCTCTCCACTTCACCGATGTTGTCCAAAGGAAAGGCTGCCGCTTTAAGGTTAATACTGCTTGGAACCAATGCTAATGCATGTGTTGCTGTTAAAACAACCAAAATCCAGAACAAACACTGCAATTCCGCTTACCTAACATCCTAACGGTTCCGCCAATCCAAAGCTCTGGATTTCTATGATTTAATCGATCACGAAAAGATAAAAGACTTCGGTGAGATTTGAACTCAGAGCGTAGCAAGTGGGAATAAATACTGTGAAACATTCTATTCAACATTCTAAATACTCGACCAATTCATGACTTTTCTCAATTTCAGTATCCTTCAAACTGTTAGGTAACAATTTGGGTGTTGTGCCAAATGCACCAACTACCACAGGAACAATTGTTGCTTTTCTGTTCTGCAACATTTTCATGTGTCTAGATGTTTCTCAATTATTATTATTATTATTATTATTATTATTATTATTATTATTATTATTACTATTATTATTGTTCAGTAGTTTTATTTTTATAACGTGCTTTCACTTCACTACCGAGCGCAGCTCTGTGTGCCTTGGGTATGTGCTGTGGTTTGCTGTGATGCTCTTATGGTTACTGTATTGAAAGTGTTTTGCGTAGGATGTGTGCAGTGCCCAATAGTGCAATTTTCTGTATGTTATATATATTTGTAAGTCCTGGTGTTTTTGTTATGTATTTGTCTGAATATTTTTTATTATACCTAAGTCACCTACTATGATAGGAATTGTTTCTGTTTTTAGATTCCACATTCGAGTTACCTCTATTTCCAGGTCTTTGTATTTTGAAAGTTTTTTCATTTCTTTTAGGGAAACGTTGTCATCCGCTGGTATTGATACATCAATTAGAAAGCATTTTTTTTCTTCTTGATCTTTGACAACTATATCTGGTCTATTGGCCTTAATTTCTCTATCTATATGTATTGGCATATCCCAGAGTATGGTTGCTTTCTCGTTTTCTGTGACTTTTTCTGGCGTGTGTTTATACCATTTATTTTTTTTAATTATTATTATCGTTATTGTTGTTGTTGTTGTTGTAGTTTACTTTTAATCTACATGTTTGTAGCAATCACTCGCTGAGACACACCCAGTGTCCCAAGGTAAGTGAAGGAAGAGAGATGTTACAGTATAACTGAAAGTTTGGAGGAAAGGTGGCAGGGAAAGTAGCGAAATATCTTCATGTAATACAACATAGACATTTAAACTGATAGAGTTTTTCTAAGGATGTGGGCAGTACTTGTCAGCACAATCTTTTGGATTTCTCTGGGACATGGCTCTCCTGGGATGTTGTCTTGATGTTTCTGACATCCTTTTATTATTATTATTATTATTATTATTGCTGTTGTCGCTGTTGTTGTTGTTGTCGTTGTCGTTGTTGTTGCTGTTGTTATTGTTGTTGTTATTCTTGTTGTTGTTGTTGTTGTTATTATTATTATTATTATTACGCCGTAGTCGTCTTTGCCTTTCAACCTTTCGAGGTCGATAGAATAAGCACCAGTTGAACTCTGAGGTCGATGTAATCGACTCATCCCCACCCCCACCCCCAAGCTACCCATATGGAAAAATTTTGAAGACATCATTATTATTATTATTATTATTATTATTATTATTATTATTATTATTATTATTAGTGAAGTGAGCTGTCACAATGTTATTACTCAGGACGAAACGTTTATCGGTATTTCTTCTGTCTTTAAGTTCTGAGTTTAAATTCCACCGAGATCGATTTTGCCTTTCTTCCTTCGGAGTCGATAAGATAAAGACCTGTCGAGCTCTGGGGTCGATATCATCGACTTACCCCTCCCCCGAAATTGTTGGCCTAGCGCCAAAAATTAAAACCATTATTATTGATATTATTATTATTGTTATTGTTATCATCATCATTATCATCATTGTCTTCTTCGTCCCCTTCTTCTTCTTCACCAATTTGAAATTTCGCAGGAGGGGTGAAGACGGAAAGTATTTTTGTTTAAAGGTTAATAGGAATTTTGAGAGAAAGTGAAAAAGAGAGGGAATAAAGTTGTGTCATCGTATTACTGACAATGACATGACAGTGAAGTAAGTTTATAAGATCAAAGACACCTACAGGTGAGGTTAATAGTCCGAAAATTATAATCAGTTTAAGAACATTGACTTTTAGAATTATCCTTTCATTTTCAGTTTCACATCTCGATTGAATAAATCTGTTAGGAGAAGGAGGAAGTCAGATCGAAACGCCGACAGATTTATGTCGGAAAGAAGAGAGCAAATTACTTCCTACCATCTTCCGAATCTAAAGAGCACAGAATAGTCACGATTGAAAAGTCTGTGCTCATCGACCTACTGCTTCATAAGATCTAATATAGGGCTAAACAGCCCCATATTTTGAAGCCATGAAATGTGTAAATGAACGCATTTATAATAATAATAATAATAATAATAATAATAATAATAATAATAATAATAATAATAATAATAATAATGACAACAACAACAACAGCAACTTAACTTTGCCGATCTCCGGCAGCAGCCACATCAGTAGCAGCTCATGAAGCAACAACAATAACAATGTTGATAACGGCTACACTGTTATAATGGCTACAAAGGCTTGCTGCAAGAATAGAGACAGTGGTAGTGGTGATCAACGATGGCCATGGTTGCTGTAATGGCATAGTGGTGGTTATTGTAGCGGCAATAATGGTGGTTATGATAATGGTAGAGATAATAATGTTTCTTTATTAGCCACACAGGGCTCAATAATAATAATAATATTAATGTAGCACGAAAATGTTTTATGAAACAAAACGGAAAATTAAAACAGTACAGCAAATCGCTTGTCCTATGGTTAATCTGGAACTGCGTCCCTCACGGGTGAGCCAGCCTGGGGTCGAAAAGTCATGCACTGGCACCAACTCTTCCCCGAATACGAACATTTGAACGGGAATTGTCCCAACTCAAGTCCCCCAAGTTCACCACCACAGCCACCACAGAAAGAAAAATGTAAGAGGACGAAATGGACCCTGGAAAAGTATAAAGAAATAATAAATAAAATAAATGCGCCCTTTTAAAGCCTAGACAGGCTCATGGGCCCGGTTTCCCGGTTTCAATGGCGTATGTGTTCCCCAGCTGGACGGGATGCCAGTCCATCGCAGCGTTACTCATTTTTGCCAGCTGAGTGGACTGGAGCAACGTGAAATGAAGTGTTTTGCTCAAGAACACAACGCGTCGCCCGGTCCAGGAATCGAAACCACAATCTTACGATCCTGATGCTGACACCCTAACCACTAAGCCACGCGCCTCCACATAAAGAAATAATATACGCTTATTACTATGCATTAATTAGGCCATCTCAAGCGAGACACACCGCAAACTCTTGCAAAATATGGAGAACACGAAATCAAAACAGCAAACCCTATTTGGATGCAAACAAGTTAGTAAATATTAGGAGGGATATCTTTAGAAATAATAAACCACAGATAGTGACATAAGCGCGTTCAAGTACGCAGCGGAAAATTACCTAAGTATAAGATGAGAAGGAAATGAAGAATCAGATGAAGAGAGCAGCCCATCACGTGTCTTAATTGAAAGACTATCATCTGACCAAATCACGCACAAGCCTGAAGAAATAAGAAATTCTTATGAACCTGATAAAAATAGCCAGGACAGCGGTAAAGATACAGTATTTGAAAGCCGTACATTTGCCGAAGAACACGGTGAGTCCTTGATGAAAATGAAGCAGAAAATTCTGAATAAGCTTGCAGTTGTAAGATATACAAGTATGAAAGGGAGAGAACCTCTTCATAAAGACTCAAATACAAACCAAAAAACAATTAAAACTTGCAACTGTGTAGCAAAAGAAATCATACAAGAATTCAAACGTGATCTTTCTGAGTGAAATAAAATTATTTACGCTAAGACACTTGAAACCAGTTGTGTACCTTCGAAAAACAAAGAAAACTGAACCTGGGAAAAAATCCAAACTGAACACGTAAAACGGAAAAAGAGATTGAATTAATGAGAGAGGAAATATCAATATTAAATGAACTAATCTGTGGAAAGGATTTAAGATCCTGAAAAAGAAAGATGAAAAGAAAATATGGATTTTCACCGAGAAAAGAACTGTTGTCAACAAAAGAAACACTGAAACAAAAAGAATCCATGCAAAAAGCTCAAACATTACGAAGACTTGAGAAAAGAAACAAGCTTTACAAGTAACATGAGCTGTTCACATCCAACACCAAAAAATTCTACAGAGAAATAGAAGCGAAAATAACTTTCACCTCTAATTTTTTGCATAGCCCTAATACTCTTTACAAATGAACTTAACAGAACAGGATATGGGGATAAATTTGACAGTATGAAAATATGTCATCTATTTTATGATGGATGACTCAAAACTATATGGCAAAGACAATGACGAGCTTGAAGGCCTATTAATACTGTCAAAGCATTCAGTGATGACATCGGGATGGAATTTGGTTTTGATAAACGTACCAGTGTCACTTCAAGAAAGGGAAATTGAAGATCTCATATTCAGTTGTGTTAGATATTGAAACAGTTATAAAATAACTTGAGCAGGAACAAACATAAAAATGCCTAGAAATATATGAAGGCTCTGACATTCAGTATGCAATCATGAAAGAGAACATCAGAGAGTTTGAGCAGTCCTGAAATCTGAGCTAAATGCATATAACGGGGTGTTAGCCATAAATTCTTTAATAGTTGCAGTTGTTATTTATAAACTCAAAACTCAATGTGTTGAACTGGAATATCAAAGAAGTGAAGAAAATTTACAGAAAAATACGTAAGCTGCTGACTTGTAATAAGATGCACCATCCAAAGGCAGATGTGGTTCGTCTTTACCTTTCCAGAGACCAAGGAGGTCGAGACTCGACCAAGTTTGGACTCTTACAAAACGATAGAGGAGACTAGAGTAGAGAGAGGCTTAGTTAGGAAATTAGAAGAGGCACTCAGTAGAGGCATGGCGATTGACGTTCTGGCAACTAGATTGGTTCTGAACCAATTCTTCAACACTAAGCATGAAGGTTGCATTGTCAGAGCTAGGGCGCGTGCTCTAAAGCAAGAGGGAACGAAAGTCGTTCGATGGACCCAGTTTGCCTAGGCGCAACATGCTAATAAAACTACAATTCGGTCTTAAAGGGGTCAGGACGGGCGCATGCTATATGAGTTGAAGCAAATTTGTACGGAATTTCAGCGACACTTTGGTGAAATGTACGGGGCGCACGGTGATCCGGGGGCGGTGGTGAACTTCACTTCCTACCTTAATGGTATGCAGCGGCTTTCAGCCAGGGACGTGGAGTTCTGCGAAATGCCGGTAACAGCTGAAGCTATACGTGACGCGTTGGCTAGTTGCAGGAGGGAGAGGTCTCCGAGATTGGATGGTCTCTTTTCGGGCTTTATATACAGATGCCAGACTTGTTTTGTGAGTTTTTGGGCGATGTCTAACGCAACTGGCAGTAGAATGAGAGAATACCTGGATCTGTGAGCCGAGGTGTGGTGACGCTACTGTGAAAGAATCCGAACAAGGGGGACATTGTCGATAACTTTAGGCCGGTAACTCTGCTAAATACAGATTACAAAATTTTGGCCAAGGTGTTAGCAAAGAGGTTGGAACTTGTTGATAGAGTGGTGGGTGATGCGCAGACTTGCTCTATCCTCTATCCCCAACAGAACTATACACGACGGCCACCACCTCACGCAATACATCATAGAGAGGGTTGGTAAAGAACCAGGCATGGGTGAAGCCCTGATCCGTTTGGATTAATTGAAAACTTTTGATAGGGTCGACCATTTGTGCTTGGAGGCTGTCCTCAAAGCAGCTGGTTTCGGACCCGTTTTCAGCGGCTGGATCGCTGCAATATACAGCGACATCTGTTCGGTAGTCAAAGTAAATGGCCACCTCTCGGAATCGTTTAGTATCGCACGCTCGGTCCGTCAATGATCCCCACTTTCACCCCTTCTCTATGTACTGGCACTCGAGCCATTACTGCGGAAGCTGGAGGTTTCGAGGGGCATCCCGCGTGAACTGGGATGCGGAAGGCTTGTGTCAGTGGATACGGACGATGTCACCGTGATAGTATCGGACATCTCGGAAATCGAGAAGGTCGGCACTATCCTAAGGGAATACGAAGCGGTGACAGGAGCAATGATCAACCAGGAGAAGTCAGTGGACCTGCAGCTCGGCACCTGGAGAGGCAGGCCCATGCCAACCGACAGTGTGGTGGGGCGCTGGACGGAAGGATCTGTTAAGTTGCTCAGGGTCTGGTTCGGTCCAGATCTCCAAGTGGACAGGAGCTGGGGTGAGGTGACAGACAGGGTGGTCATTCTCACTCAGAAATCGGTCGAGAGGAAGCTGTCCCTGAAAGATCGGGCAGAGGTGGCGAATGCGTACATCACTTCTGACATATACTACCACCTGATTGTCATCTCCTGCCCTGCTTCGTGACAGGTGGGGCTGGTGCACGGACCGGTACCGCTTGTCAGATGGTCCATTTGCTGTTAGCACCCGTTGCGTGCAAGACTGGGCATGCCGTGATTGAGGATGCGCAGACATGCGCTGAGGCTGCGACATCTCCAGCGATACCTTAACGGTGAGCAGGTGTGGTCGCCGTTTGTTGAACGTGCATTTCTGCAGCTCGTCTCATTGACGGGGCTACAGTCCTGGATCAGGCGTAGACCGAGGCAGGGCGCTTGGCACCTAGAGTATCTCACGGCGCTCACAGCCCTCAGCCAGTCGGGCAATGCAGTCGGTGGAAGTTCCGCCTGGGAGTTCTATAGGGGATTATTAGTGGAGGTCATGAGCGACGACGTA
>NC_068991.1:27679007-27682997 GCF_001194135.2 Octopus bimaculoides
GTGAATGTGGCAAGAATGACCCGCGTGAATGTGGCAAGAATGGCCCGCGTGAATGTGGCAAGAATGACCCGCGTGAATGTGGCAAGAATGGCCCGCGTGAATGGGCCTACTCTAAGTGTGCACTTGTAGGCCGGACGCAAGGAAGAGGAGAGGGTACCTTCCTGAGGAGCCTTTGGTGTTAAGGGGGTACAAAGTGCGTGAGGTATCCTTGGTCACCTTACGGTGGAGTTGCCCCTATTAGGGAAGCATATTGTTGATTTAATCTCTGTGATAATCGTTGTGTTTGTTTGCTGCTTACACATTTAACCTCACTGTCTCTCATCTGTGTGTCCTCCTCTATGTTTCGTGTTCGGCCCTGGTGACCAACAAAGAAAGTATCATTATTATCATCATCATCATCATCATCATCATCATCATCATCATCATCATCATCATCTTTATTATTATTATTATTATTATTATTATTATTATTATTGTTATTATTATTATTATTATCATTATTATTATTATTATTATTATTATTATTATTATTATTATTATTATTATTATTATTATTATTATTATTATTATTATTATTATTATTATTAAGGCTGCGAGCTGGCAGAATTGTTAGCATGCTGGACGAAATGCTAAACGGTATTTCATCTACCGCTACGTCTAAGTTCAAATCCCGCCAAGGTCGACTTTGCCTTTCATCCTTTCGGTGTCGACAAATTAAGTACCAGTTGCGTACTAGGGTCGATCTAATCAACTGGCCCCACTCCTCAGAAAGGATTATTTTTATTATTATTATTATTATTATTATTATTATTATTTTTATTATTATTATTATTATTATTATTATTATTATTATTATTATTATTATTATTATTATTAGCATTATTATAGCCGTAAAGCGCAGCTGATACTTTAACAAAGCAAACTCTTAAATATCACTAAAAGGATTTATACCACTTCAAAACTCCATCGAATACAGTGTTTACAAGCAGTAGTGTATATATTTATTTCTCTATCAGGGATAGCAAATTCACATAGTGATTGAAATAAAGCGAGTTAGTGATATCTTTTCATGGTTCGCTGTAAAATTGTTAAACACCAACAGCATCTTTACCATTGCAAAATAAACCTATTACATGTTATAAACACACCGATGGTGCAATGATGCATGTATTTGTTTTATCAATCTCACGAATAAAACCATCAAGTGAAACAAGCTTGCCAGTTTTTCTTCTTGGCTCGCTTCTACTACAAAATCTACGACCATTTTACTTTCATAGATTGAAAGTAGTAAACATCAATAGCTCCTGTTGTTTCTGTTACATATATTGACCCTATGTTGACCTTGCTAACCAGCTCAACTAATACTAGTTCTTTCAAAGAGCAAGCAACATCGATAGCATATTGTAAGTTTTACTCTTCTCCCTCTCACACACACACACTCTCCCTCACTTTCTCTCTTTCTCTCTCTCCCTCCTATTTTATTATATCTTTACTTTTCCGGTGAACTTCTGAGTCTATTTATAGATTATTGATATTATCTTATTCCACTCCTCTATCTATCTGTATATCTGTGCCACCTTTCCTTCTTTTATTCCCTCTTCTTTCATTACTTATGACTCTCCTAATCCCTGTTCCTAGGAATTGATACTAATGAACGTAGAAATTTTCTTAATACAAGACCAACAATGAATAGCATCATCCACGTCTACATAAATAGACAAAAATATGGTTCATATAACATCACAAAAATCAAACAGCAAAGCACTTCATACAACTGAGCCTCACGAAGCTGAGTCGTAATAAAATGCAAGAGACCCATACAATGCCATGAAATATCATTTAAAAAAAAAATAATGATAGTACTCTGAGGTAAAAATGAAAATAGGACATGGTTTCTGGTCTCCCTGGGACCTCACATGCAGGAATCGTTATAAAAGCACCACCTTAGTGATGAGATGTAGAGTAAAAGGGTAAAAAAAAACCTTCGGTCATAAACGACCATGGGATTGCACCTAGAAAGTTACCCTCCGTGGCAGAAGTCCGGGCAAGGTAGTTTATGGGAGACCAGATGTCCGTTATGCATACCAGCATCCCCTCTCCGTGCCACCGATATTATCCAAGGGAAAAGCAAAGGCCAATACAGCTTGGAGCTAGTGACGTCGCAACTCATTTCTACAGCTGAGTGAACTGGAGTAGCGTTAAATGAAGTGTCTTTCTCAAGAACACAATAAACACCCAGGTCCGGGAATCGAATTCACTATCTCGTGATTGTGAGTCCGACACTCTTACCACTGAGCCATGCGCTTTCACTAATGAAATATAGGCAATACTTATTAAGGAAACTATATATATCAGATTTACGACACCTGGAGTAAAAAAGGAACACACAAAACCAAACAAATCTGGGGTCGAAAAACTTGCTAATGGTTTGACCCGTTCCCAAAAACACTGGCATGAAGGCTCCCTTTAGCAGGATAACTCCAAACAATGGCCCTTAAGGCACACCATCTTTAACTTTTAAAGCTAATACAGTTCCAATCCCGCTAAGATTACTTTTTCATCCATCCGAATTCGATAAAATAAAGTGCCTTTGAAGTACTAGAATCAATGATATTGATTATCCTTTGAAAATTTCTGACCTTGTACCTAAATTAAAAGAAAATGTTGTTGGTGTTGAAGATAATGGTGATGAGGACAAGGAGGAAAAGAATGTTGTTGTTGTTGTTGTTGTTGTTGTTGTTGTTGTTGTTGTTGTTGTTGTTGCTGTTGTTGTTGTTGTTGTTGTTGTTGTTGTTGTTGTTGTTGTTGTTGTTGTTGTTTGATATAAGCAGTCATGTTTTGTACAGCTGCTCGTAAAATGTCTCCTTGGTTCTTCAGAACATTTAAACATCAGCCCTGTTATCTGTGGTAGAAAAAAGGTCTGTTCTCAGCCTTTTTTTTTTTCTGACATTTTACACAATTTTGGGAAATAACCGCTTGAAATATTCATACACGTAGCAAGATGGCCGTCTCAGGAAGAGCATGAAGAGGTGGGATGATAGATCTGGTGTGCCTCATTCATGCTGTTTGTGCCACAGTACACGGATTTCAGAATCAGTGGAATCAAAGTAAGAGATATTATCACAGACGTCGACTCTTGATTGTTACCTTTGCACGAACATGTGACACCTTACATCTGAGTGGTGTCTCTTGCAACACCTTACATCTGAGTGGTGTCTCTACGGGCGGCCAAATTTCAATACCTCGAAGACAACAAGACCATCGCGGACCTGTAATTCATTGAGGGTGAGAAGAAGAGATCAACTGGATAGGTGAAGCAAGGAAGAAGATTCAGTTATTATATTATTTGGGGGCCTTCTACAAAGATGTGGAGTAAAAGTAGAAACATAGTACAATGGACAGCAGTAGAAGCAGCAGATACAACAAGCACCAGAAATGAAGACTCCCTGATGCTGATGTTGCTTCCAGAGCAAACAGATGTAACTCCGAGAATGGCCAGAGCAGATGCAAGCAATATCACCGTGTTTTTGGCACCGAAGCCACGAAGTTATTTCTCCACTCACAAGACTGATCAGAAATTACAAATAGCGGTACTGTCCCTATGTGTTGTCTAGCAAAACCACAGCCCAAGGAACGGGCTTGGACGGATCGACGGGGAAAGAAGACTCTGCACGGCAGCGACGACGACGGCGTGTAGGCGCTGGCGAGGAGGGAAACTGAACGGCCTATGGCGAGAGGACGAACAGAACGGCGACTACCGGTGGGCGAGCGAGAGAGCGAACCAAGCTGCGGCGGCGCTAGGCGTGGAAAGACGATAAAATAAGTACAAGGTTTACAAAGAATAAGTCCTGGGTTCGATCTGTTCGACTAAAGGTGGTGCTCCAGCGTGGCCACAGCCAAATGACTGAAACTAGTATATATATATATATATATATATATATAACCATCCAGATATCTGAGTACCTTATTATTTTTTCTAATATATATATA
>NC_068991.1:27683229-27689764 GCF_001194135.2 Octopus bimaculoides
ATATATATATATATATATATAATATACATCCAAACATACATAAACATACGCGTTTATATATATGTATGTGTGTGTGCGTGTTTGTGTGAGTGTGTGTGTTTGTATGTGTGTACACACACGCTCACGTACGCACGCAATCACACTCCATATATATATAAGCAAACACAAACATATACATGTAGATAGAAATAGTGCTCATGATTATGTTTTACCAAAACAAGTTTCGGGTGGGAGTAATCTCTAAGAGAAGTGATTAATCAATTCCAACCAAAGATACTGATTTAGACATTCTTTTTTCTTCATTTCTTTGTTTCGGTGAAGGCAAACTTGCATGGTCCAAATAGACACCTTCATTAGCCACATTTGTGTACGGCTGAGGCATTTTTTGGCGATATCTGCGGCCAGTTAATCGAATATTCTGGATAGAAATACATTTAGAAAAAAAAATCACTTCTAAAGTGCTGCTAATTTAGATATGTATGTATGCATGTATGTATGTATGTATGCATGTATGTATGTATGCATGTATGCACGTATGTATGTATGCATGTACTATGTATGCATGTATGAATGAATATGCATATGTATCTATGCATGTATTTATGTATGTACGTATGTGTACGTATGAATATATATATATATGTGTGTGTGTGTGTGTGTGTGTGTGTGTGTGTGTGTGTGCGTGCGTGTATTTGTGTATGGATGTATAAATGTATCTAATTGTGCATGTATGTGTATGCATAAATGTGTGTCTGTATGTATGTTTGTGCTTGTGTATGTGTGTCTATGCGGTGCATCTATGTTTTAGTATGCAAATATGTGTGCAGATTGGCCTTCTTTGTCTCGATAAAACTTTGTTCGTTCGTATGCAGTGCCTTTTGGGTCTGTAAGTACGCGTGTGTGCATGTACGAGAGTGTATGTGAGTATGTGAGTATATTTGAGTGTAATAATGAGAGTTTATGCATGTATATGTGTGTAATTACAGGGTAATCATTACATTCCCAGCCACTACCGCCAACAACGCCATTACGGAGTTATCTTTCCTCTGTAAGGCAGGATTTATTCGTGTTACTTTCACTTTAAAAAAAAACCTTCTGTTGGTTTTGTGTTCTTGTTTTTTATTGTTTTGTTTTTAATGTTATATCCATTAAGTAGAAGGACATTCTGGAGCCCATCTTTTATCAGTAACACTAAAAGTTTTTGTTTTTTCCAATAATACTTCTCCATAAATTAGAAGCAAGTGCTCTTAAAGATCAGCTTGCCTACTGTAACATTTGTTATAACTAAGTCTAAAGCTATGCACGGCTGACGAGACATCATGAGCTGCAACAGTCTGCTCTCCCTTGATTCCGAGTCTTTTATTATTAATAATTATTGCCGCTTGTCAGCTTATATGTTCGCTTATCTATGAATGTACATATATATGTTTGTAGGACTGTATACGTGTTCTTGTGTTTGTGTGTGAGTGTAAGTGTATAAAAGTGTGAGCATTCGGCTCACAACATCCTGTAAACTAGATTTAGATTTCACGTCTAAAATGGTTTGCGTTTCAAGAATAAAATAAATGCAATATGAAGACAATCAACAATTATTATCGATGCCAAGAATCGAA
Source organism: Octopus bimaculoides (assembly GCF_001194135.2). Classification (NCBI taxonomy): domain Eukaryota; kingdom Metazoa; phylum Mollusca; class Cephalopoda; order Octopoda; family Octopodidae; genus Octopus; species Octopus bimaculoides. The sequence continues at coordinate 27,684,843 of NC_068991.1, forward strand.
TTCTCTGCCAAACATTAGCCTGACATTGTTACCCCTAGACGACACTTGGGATATAATAATTTTCATTATAAGATTGCAGCTTCATAAAACTGACATAAATGCACGATAATATCGGTTGAATATGGATTTCTTTTACTTCATACCCTTATTTCTTTCTTTCTATTCTCATTCACTTTCTTTTTTAATCTTTGTGTCATTTTCTTTTTAATATTTTCCTCGAAATTATTTTTCTTTTCTAATTATTTTTTTTTCTTTCTCTCCTTTCTATTTTTTTATGTCGTTTTAGTCCAGCAATTTAATGGCCTTATGTTTCAAAATCAATATGAACTGCAAGATTTTATTTTAAAATAAAATTTGAATTAGTACATTTTTATTTTGTTTATTTTTATTTTCGTATTGTGCACTTTTATTGATATTTATTATATTTTCAGGGAAGAATGCAAAGTCCAATCGTTCATTTTTGTAAATCGAATCACATACAATCGTGTATCTATGTGCGTGGCTGTGTGTGTGCGCACACGCATTTAATTTTTATACTATTTATTATTATTAATAATATTAAAATATTTGTGTTCCTCTGTTGATTTTTCTGGGGTTTTTTTCAGTTTTAAATCAACTTTCTGCATTTATTGCAGGCTTGAATAATTAGTAAAATGCATTGACGTGTTAAGATTGAGTTATCGATCTTGAATTTCTGGTCCGTGAACCGAAACATAATCAGTTCTGATAATGTACTTTAATGACATCCGCTAGTTGTTCTGCTCCTGTCACTAATCAGCCTACCATCGTCCTTCACCCAGCCTCACAAGGATACAGGTTACAAGTTGAGCAGTAAAAAAAAATAAATAAACGAAAGTCCATTGTGTTTGTGCCGACAGATATCATGATATGTACCAAGATTCTAGCAGCAAAGTGAGTAACGCAAGCACGCAAGCATTCCTGTCAGAAATGTTCTGAGAATTGTGTTAAAACTTGTTTAAGTTTTTCAAAAATCCGGTCTCATAAATAACTATTACACATTTCTAAATTCCTTAATAGTGAGATGATAAAGGAAAAACTATTTCTAAAGAAGGCACACGTTCAGAAATTTGGAGGAAGACATTAGTCGAATTAAATCAACTCAGGAACTTGATTAGTACTTCATTCATTGATCCCAGGATAAGGAAAGGTAAAGTTGTCCTTCGTAGTATTTGAACTCACAATGTAAGGAGCCAGAGTATACACCGCAAAGCACTTCATCCGACGGTCTAACGCTTCTTTCATTCCACTACTTTAAATGGCTTATAAAATAATGGATTCTGGTTTTGGCAAGATGCCAACAGTTTTTAAAGGGGCGGGTTATTCAATACCATCAACCCACAGTACAGCACTGTTACTTCTTTTATTGACCCCACAAAGATGAAAGCAAATTTGACGTCGGCGGGTTTTCAATAAATCTCATAATGTGTGTTTTCTTTTTACGACGCTTCAACGATTCTGCCGGCTTGCCAGCTTTGTGATTTATGAAATAATGAGAAACTTTGATAGAGAAAAAAAAATTATCATAAAGTAGCAAAGAAAGAATGCAGAAAGGTAAGCATCGTATGGATATGGAAGTGGGGAAATGAGCTCATAATGCTTCAGTTCAAATCAACAACAGACGTTATTTCTCTTATGTTCTTCCTTTTTATCAGCAGACTTAAGTTATGAGTATCAATGCACTTACTTGCGCCTAATAATTAGAGGCTTGTTTTGGGTATGTTACAAGCGAAGGATAAACCTTATATTACTTGCATTTTTATTTTGGATCTGAGAAAGACAAACGTTATAGCGTATGCAGGCTAGAGAGTTTGAAGATCATTCGTTTAATCAGAGCTTATCATCTTGGAGGACTAATGACATTTACATTTAGATTTAACAAAAGACCTAAAAGTTCGAATGCGTCAGTAAATCTGTGTTCATGATACTTATTAATTATGAACTGCATCTACACAAGTTACCTATGTAATAAACTGTCATTAATGGAGCCTTTTTCTAGTCACTAGACGTTCATGAAAACATTTCAATACATGAAATATGTTGAAATGTTTTTCAATATATTAAATGTTTTTCACTGGAAAATCGGAGACGGCTCAGACAGCATATTGAATACATTCAACTGAACACTGCTCGTCACAGCTAACAAGTTTGCAGAGTGCAGTCGAGGCGTGAAGACAATTTGGATGCTCGCTATACAATAAAGTTTTCTGTAAAAGTGGGCAAAACCTCTACAGAAACTTATGAAATACACAAGTCTTCTTATGCATTAACTTGCATGTATTATGCATCTAGTTATCGCTGACACAAGTGACTCGAGGACGTTGGAGAGGACGTGAGAGACGATGAGAGCTGTAGAAGGGAGAAGGGCGTGAGAACAACAGAGCTGAATGAGAAAATTCGCAATTTTCTGGATGAAGACAGTCGTATGTCTGTAAAGACAGTAGAAATACAGTTTGGAGTTGGTTTGGCAATTGTACACAATTATTCATGAAGATCTGAATATGCACGGAATTTGTGCGAAGTTTGTTATCAGAAGGAAAAACGCGATGTTGACAGCGGGGAGATGGTTGAGTTCATTACCACCAATCTAAGAGTATTTGAGTCTCTGCTGACCTGAAACGAAAGCTGGATCTACTTTTATGATCCAACGACCAAGTGACAAAGTGCCCAGTGGAAGTATTCTGTTTCCTCCAGACTCAATAAGGTAAGGCAAAGCAATTCCACTGGGAAGCTCATGACCTTTTTCTACAGCAAGCTCATCATTTATATCTGGCTGGTTATCTCGGGCCAGACAACCAATAAAGAGTACTTTGTGAAGGTTTTGAGGGAGGGAGTTCAAGAAGAGATTTCGTCAAAAATGACCAGAGCTCTTCTGCTCGAGTCAGTGGCATTTGCACCAGGACAATGCACCAGTCCACAGTTCCATCGTCAAAGATGAGCATCAAAACTGTCCGTCACCCTCCCACAGTCCATATCTTGTTCCCTGTGACTTATTTGTTGCTCCCCAAACCGAAGGACAACTTCAGGAGTAGTCGTTTGAAGACATTGAGATGAAGCAGGCTGTGACAAGGGTCCTGGACACCTGGGTGGGGTGGGGGATTGAGTCAGAAGATCCTACTTTGAAGAAGATTAGAGTTTTGTACTTCTTCGAAATTAATAAATGTCTCTCTTGAAAAAATCTCAAAACTTCTGGAGTGAATCTTGTACTTATGAGTATGTGAGAGTACTCGCACACTACAGACTGCCGCTTGTAATCGCTCTGTATAAGATTCGCTATACAGAGTTTTTACTGTTGTGTATACACAAAGAGTAAAACGGTAAAGACAATTTGTGGGAAGATTTTTACAAAACTTTCGAACTGTTATTCAGATAGAGTTTTTATTTATGTAAATTTTTGAGGATGAGGCGTTTCCCTGTTCTGCAAATATCAAGTGTTTTGTTTCTGTTTTATGTAAGCTGAAACTTTTTTTTTTCCTTTCACTGCTAGAAAAAATATTTCCAATTACAACATCAAATGGAAGATTATTGAAAGATCAAAGTCTTATGAGAATGAAAATAAAAGATGTGATCTTTGCACTGTGATGAAATACTTCATCTTCAAAAATCTACATAACTATGATTTCTTTTTTGAATACCAGATTGAAAATATTCAGGAAGTGCAAATAGTTCGAGTAACATTCGTTATGTGACTGAGCCGTAGCATCTTTACCTGATTAACTTCACTCAAATACACACATATACGGGCGCGCGCATACGCGCACACACATACACACATACACACACACGTACATATATTTGTGTGTGTGTGTGTGCGTGTGTGTGTGTGTGTGCGTGTGTGTGTGTGCGTGTGTGTGTGCGTGCGTGTACAATTTTGTCTCTTCATTGCCTTACTGCACTTTGCATCTCCTTTTGCTCAAATATTTTTGGTAAGCCATAAACGTTAAAGATTGGAGGTTCAAACAATCTTGGTGGGAAATGAGTTATGATGATTTGAAACCAGATTACTGAGCTGCTTCAGAATGCAGTATTCTGTATTTGTATGTATTTCAGCGAAATCCCGATAATATTTGGCATGCATTATCACAATAGCACCGCCCTTACAAAATGCAATAAAGCAACAAGGTCAGTGAATACATAAAGTACTATAACCAAAAGCTCTAAAACTTATACTTATCACAGATAATCTAGCAAGTCTTACCCATTGCCTAAGTAATTTTGGTAAGATCATTTCGAAATCACTGTGTGCTCACATACTGAGTTTCATTTAGGATAACATTGTCATTTTATCTCATTTACCAAACACAACAGAACCGAATTCGTTGTTGGTTAGTTTTGAGGTAGCATGCCGCTGCAAAAATATTCCACAAGATTTAGAAATAACGGTAATTAAATATTGGGTTGAGGAACATAAAGAAGCGATCCCCAGTAGTTTCACCATAGACTTTATATTAGACGCTATCAGTCTTATCCTTGAGAATAACACATTTTACAGTGAGAAAACTTATTCTCAAATTAGAGGTACGTCGATGAAAGCCAAGCTTGCTCCGTTTTAGGCAAACTCAGAAATGAGATACATGGAACAAACGTTTATCAAAGTGTAGAGGGAAACTATGGCATTGACATTAGAAGATATACAGATTGCAAGTGCAAAAGTACCCTGACGATTGTTTCCTAATTTGAACATCATTTACAGATATTTTGAAGAATTCACATTCAACTTCGAAGCTCACAAAGGAGATAAATAATACAAAAATACTATTTCTGTATATGATAGTATTTAGAAATGGTATGGTACCTACATCACAAGAGATATATTAAAAAGACTAAAATACGCATCAGTACACGAATATATATATGTATGTATATATGTATATGTATATATACAGCGTGTGTGTGTGTGTGTG
>NC_068991.1:27689954-27692913 GCF_001194135.2 Octopus bimaculoides
TCTTAAAGATCGAAAATTATAAAATAGGGAACATGACAAGAAAACGAAAAATAGTAAAATATAAATGTTTAACATTTAAGATCAAAATTCAAATAAAGAAATTATGAAAAAAAGTTTTAAAATGTAATAGCTTTCAAACAACGATTAAAAAATGAAAGCTATGAAATTGTGAGTGCGAAGTCTTTGATTTGTTCCCCTTCGTATATGTGAACAATATCTGTTTACATTATAAGAAATTAGAAACTTCGAGCGATGTGAAATAAATTATATTTTCCATTAAAAATAATTTACTTCATTTTTTTCTAAGTCCATATGATATTACCGTCTTACAATTCTCACCTGTACGAATATATGATAGTTTCTAAAATAGATGGCGTAACTTCAAATGGCTGTTTTGGTATAACAATTATCGCAGATGTCATGTTCACCTTCGATGTGAGTTCGAATTCGCTGGCAGTCTTTTTTTCTTTAACCAATACTCTACACGCTATTATTATAGCTTTATGTCCTTTGAGTTCCAACGTTTAAAATAATTTACTTACCATTAATTTTTTCATTTCTTTATAATCATAAAACAATATTGTTGCGACAGTGAAAGTTAGACTGGTGTTGTGAAGTGACAAAGAAGTTAATCAAATTTTGAAGGCAGGAAGTAGGAGAAGAGGTGTACACAGTGAATGAAGTCTTATGACGAGGGTATTAAGCGAAGATTGTATCCAAAACTAACAATAAAAGAAATACTTTATTAAAATGTATTAAACTTGAATTTTTGAAAGGTTTTTTTTTTCAGGAAACTATTGAATTTTAACATAGAAAACATTTAGCCAAAGGTAAACCGCTTTGTGTGTTTCGAAACTTCCAGCTGTGACATATAAACATATCTTTTCATAATTCATCGTATTGAAGTGAAGTGTAGTATTCAACATCGAAGATCTAACTTTGTTTTTTCAAAAAATTACATCACTTGAAATGGAAGATAATAACTACCTAACTTTACAGTCGCTTCACTACCATTTCAATTGCATTCGAGATGGTGAGGAAGTTGAGAGAGACGAAAAAATAGAATTCATCTTTCTATAATTTTTTCATCCTTAACAGAGAATCTATAGAAAATTTGAAAAAAATATTTTAAGACTTAAATTGAAACTTTTATAATTTATAATTAATAAAAAAAATGCTCGATCTATGTTTCTACCTAAATACAATGTAATACATACGTATTCAAGTGTGTCCATGCGTGAGTATATATACATATGCATGCGTGTATACAACCTTTTCTTATCTCTCCCAGATGCTTTGGCTAAAATTATCTCACCTAAGAATCTCACCTCCTTGTAACCTATAAATCTATTGGTTTTCTGCAGTTTTTTTTTTTTATTATTATTATTATTATTATTATTATTATTATTATTATTATTATTATTATTATTATCCTTCTTCTTCTTCTTCTTCTTCTTCTTCCTCTTCTTCTTCTTCTTCTTCTTCTTCTTCTTCTTATATGGCCGAGAGTTCAAGAAGTTTGCGTTTCAAATTCAATCCCACTACAGTTATCTTGGAGCCAGTGTCATTTGCTATAACCTCGTATCAACTAGAACCTTGTCAGTGAAATTGAGTGTGTGGAAACTATGTGGGAACGCATCAGGTGGACAGAAACCGATTACTGAAAGATCCAGCTTTGTCAAAAATTTTGTCACATTAAGTCGGCGCAAGAATTATACCATGGGTACACATAACGGTGAACAACTCTCATGCATTCATGAGCAGGTAGATGGTTGTACACATGGATGGTGTTCGTCGAAATTGACATAATATTCCTCATCCTTATGTTGTGCAGTTGACGATTCAAATTGGCCGCCACTCTCACATGGCCAACGGGGGCTTTTGGCTTTTATTCCACACTCTAACAAACACTCAAACCGAATCTTCAGACAGAGAATAACTTTAATGTTTAGAGGTGCATTACTCCCTATTACAGTAACACAAGGTGATTTTTTCCCTCCCTCCTCCAATCTTGGGGCTCTGTAAAAGTCGACTTGCTCTGTTTCTTCTGACTGGATTATACATAAAAATAAAGACAATTTTTACAGACACAAGACTCTTCTACTTTCCTCAGACAATTTTTTTTTCTTAGTATTAAAAATCTTGACATTTAGCCGATAATGAAGGTAGTTTTGGTACAGACTTTGTCTGAGACTAAAAAAGGAATGGTAACAAGGTCAAAAACTGGGGCAACTTGAATTCATCAGGAATCCAATTCACCTGACACAGTGGTTAGGGTCCATATGACCCTTGGGGATCCAAATAAGATTTTACTGTTAAAATTTATGAGCAATAAATTGGTTATACATCTTGGATGCACAAAATACTTTAACAATATTTTATACAATTCCTAATAATATTTAATTATAAAAATATAATAGAAATTTTTTTTAGACATCAAATGGCTATGAGGATCCATCTTCGTAACATAGGAATCAAAGGGCACCACAGGTAAAACAAAATGGCTGAGAAACAGGTAGCATCTGACAGGTGGTACCCAGCCCTGGGAATGTGATCTGTGATAAACTAAGCTACCGTCCAAGACAGATTTTTGTCTTTCATCAGCTATAAAAATGAAACTGTTTTGACAAGAAGAATGACGGAATCTGTTATAATACGGTATAAAGAAACGTATATGTAAAATTTCAGCAACAGGTCCTAATTTTGGAAAAATAAACATTTCAAACACAATGCGTAAATTTATTTTCCCATAGGTACAAGCATAGCTGTGTAGGTGCAGGTAGACGTGGCCGTGTGGTTAAGAAGCCTATGTCACAGCCACATGAATTTGGTTTCAGTCCCACTGCGTGGTACCTTGGGCAAGTATCTTCTGCTATAGCTTCGGGCCGACCAAAGCCTTTTGAGTGCATTTGGTAGATGGAAACTGAAAGAAGCATGTCGTATGTATATATATATATAT
>NC_068991.1:27693004-27694449 GCF_001194135.2 Octopus bimaculoides
ATATATATGGCGTTAGGAAGTGCATCCAGTCGTAGAAGCCATGCCAAATCAGACTGGAGTCTGGTGCAGCCTCGCCAGCCCTGGTCAAACCGTCCAACCCATGCCAACATAGACAAAGAACGCTAAATGGTGATGGTGATATATGTATGCATGCATATATTTATGTGTGCACGTATGTGTTTGTACCCCCGCCATTGCCTGACAGTCAATGTTGGTGTACTGTAACTTAGTGGTTCGGTAAAAGGGGCTAATAGAATAAGTACTAGATTTACAAAGAATAAGTCTTGGGGTCGATTTCTTCGACTGACACCCTTTAAGGCGTTGCTCCAGCATGGCCACAGTCAAATGACTAAAACAAGTAAAAGAATTCAGCTATGGGTGCCGGCATATTTCTGAATATTATTTCTCATCTACGTATATCCGGAGTTGATCCTACTGGGCTGTTTACTGGGCAAATGCCTTCTACCACGACTACTAGTCGAACAATACATTGAGAGTGAAATAAACTTAGGTTTATTTAATAAACTTAGGTTTATTTAATAAACTTAGGTTTATTTCCTGTACGGGGAAAGTACGGGGAAAGTGTATTTTACTTTTTGTAACTAGCATTGGATAGAAGTTTTATTGAAAAGGTAGCAGAATGCAGAATGTGGCTAGAGAAAGAAAGATAAACATATATAACATTTCATGAACTAGTAAAGAAAGACGCAAAATAACTAAGATAAATCCTGGAATAGTTCGAAAAAATGTCAGATAAATCCAGGAACTGGTTCGGCAAAAGCGATTTAAAAATTGAAAGCAAAGAGCAGGCTTTTAGTGCCCCAATATCAAGCATCCAACACCAACTCTGTATATGAATATATTTATCGGTTGAGAGACATTAACGAAAATTTGTGACGAGAAAACAAAGAGTCTATTATAAATAACCAATAACCAGTGAAGAACATGCGAACCCAAAACATATCACTGATATTGCCATAAAAAAAAATTATGCTTGAACCTCGATAGGAAGCAGCAGTAAATACCTGTGGGAGTATTATGTAGTTGAAAAAATACCTGGAAAGATGCATGGCTGAAAGAATTTAGAATTTTTCATACTTTGATTTGCGAAATGAAAACTAATGAATGTTATAATAGCTTATGTAAATTAAAAGAGCAATGATATTGCCCATAAGGAATTGTAGACGATTGATAGATTTTTTTCGAAATATTATAGGGGAGAAATTTTTTGATACCAATAGGCAGTTGGAGCCCTCGATTCTGTTTTAAACACTCTTCCGTTCTCATTTCAGACAATTAGAAATAGAATTGAGCATCAAATATCTGTACTGTTTTCAACTACCATTGTTTCACGGAAATAATTTGCAGAATGCAGAGTTCAAATCACTTACAAATTATTTATAAATATATGTGTGCATGTGCGTGTGGGTGTGGGTGTGGGTGTG
>NC_068991.1:27694509-27700140 GCF_001194135.2 Octopus bimaculoides
TGTGTGTGTGTGTGTGTGTGTGTGTGTGTGTGTGTGTGTGTGTGTGTGTGTGTGTGTGTGTGTGTGTGTGTACACGCGTATGTGTATATGTGCTTGTGTATGATAAATAATTGTCCTGAACGAAAAAATGTAATACACCATAAAAAAGGATAAAGATTTAATATACAAATAAAGGCAACACTTCCATTATCCCCACAAAAAGCTGAGTAGCTATCGCTTAAGTAGGATCAGAGTACCTCAGTGAGTGCTCCACTCATCTTCTGCTCCAATCATTCTCTGCGACTGGAACTTCCTAAATTCCTCGCGCACATTCCTGGCATTGGCCAAGCCGTGAATGGCCCCACATTATAGTGTTCATTATAATGTTCTAATTCGGGATGTAATTTATCAGTTTCATTAGGCTACCGTCAAGCTCTTACACTCCGTTAGGAGAGGTTAGGAATGAAAATAGCCATGGTTCATTACATCTTTCTTTCATTTTTCTCATTTTCCTGCAGTCTTTATTTCACTCCTATCATCACAATGCGATGGTGTAGAACTACTTACTCGATGCCTCCGATTGAACCTATCCTACATATACTGACCTGCATGGACTTGCATCTCCGAGTATTATCCACAAGTACACTCGTTTTTTCTTGGCGTTGACCACCTCAATTTCCGAAATTCTAGACATCTAGGCATTGACGTTATTTGTACATGCAGAAATGGCTCCCATGTGTACCAATTCGAGTGTGGTATCCCTCAATACATCTAACAGTAACTTAAAAGCCAAAAGTTCCAAAACCACTGGAGGGAGGTAAGTGTCATAATCAATGAATTACAGAGCCTCCTCAAAGAGGAACCTTGTCCTACAAACGAATCCGCAAGAAGTACGGAGACACTTCATGCGGAAATTATTGAGTTGTCTCGCAGACCTTCAATTTTGTGGTGAAGTTTAATTTCCCTGCGTTCCAGCATATTATTCTCCCTGGGGAAAAAGTTTGACGTTTCTTATCTCAAAGAGTAGACACTTTCACCTAACCTAGACCTGAACCGCAGAAGGTTTCAGAACGAATCAGGACAAAACAAGCATTGAGAAACAGTGGGCGTCTTTCAATAAGAGTCTACAGGACTGACCTTGAACACGTAGGACCAGCCATTCGCAGTCACCATATCTGGTTCGACGAGAATGAGAAAGGAGAGCCATGACTTACATGCTGAAAAGACTAGATGTTTCTGACCACATCAGATTGATCCGTCATTATAAGTTAAGAAGGTAGTCTTCAATGCAAGACTCCTAACACAGCACAAAGACAGATCAGATTCAATTGTGCGAACAAACGGGTCCTAGAGTGAATCTACGTTGCACTGAGTATTATATACGCTCCACCGTCCTCTAGATCATCCCCTTTCAGAACTGATGGTCAAACATTGCACACAAGGAAACAGCAGATACTATAGAAATTGACATTGACAACATGCTCAGTCGACCATCTTCAATCAATACAAATACTGTTGCGAATGAACCATGGACTTGACTGCCCACGTATACTTTCAAATTCCCAGTCACATCGCTTTGGATACAGATATCATTCCTTCAAGTACATCAACACAGTTTGATTTCTTCCAGTCAGTGTACAATGAAGGGAACTCTACTACAACTACCACCCTGCTACTGATCTTTTGTTGATGTTACATCTGGACGACGGCGACGATGATGATTATTTCTTAATTAGGTATGAATGAACAGAACTCTGTGATTGCTGACAATCCAATCTGGAAATGTCTATCGTCACATTACTATACACAATGATGATCGTGATAATGATGGTGACGATGACAACGACGGTGGCGTCGATGACGACTACGAGGACGATGATCATGACAATGAAGATGACTGCGACGGTGACGACGACGGCGGGGACGACAACGACGACGCTGATGATGATGATGATGATGATGATGATGATGATGATGACGACGACTTCTTAATTAAACATGTACTACCAATACCATGAGATTTTCGTTCCAGATTAACAGAAGAGGTAACTTAGTCACAAGTACCATTCACTAACAACAAAGGAATGTATTTGGAATTAACTCCCCCAAGTCAAGTAGCTTTATTTGGGCAACAAGTATACAAAGGTCGAAGAATACAGAATGACTTGCTAAATGCGCAGTTAAATAAATATGGTTTTACTAATTGCTTTACTAATTAGTTATCTCAAACCTAATTATTCCGCTAACTACGTTTCTCTTCCTCTTTAACATAGTTTTATTTAAACCAATGAGCACGTTAGCACGAAAATCTAAGTGAAGTTTCTCTTCACAGTACTTGAAAGAGAATATACTGAATAATTATGAGACCTGTTGATGGGAGAATCGATATATTGTCGAAATACCTGCTGAAGAACAGAAGGTTCAAGTGAAGTAACTAGCTACGTGCTGTGAATGTGTTACAGAGATTTTACACTCAGAGACGCAGCCTCCTAACCGACTTTCGTTGCCTGCATTGTTTATTAAAATGCTAACGACAGATTCCTGTAGTGTAAAATGTGTCACATGGTGGAAAGAGGAAGGTAAAAATAGGTGAGAGCTCCAAACGAACGCTACTGGCATGCACACATGCTTACACACACATGAATGCTACTGGCATGCATAAAAACACACACAGTGAGACAACAATTGCTGAGTGTATATGTGTTTGAGAGAGTGGGGTATGCACATATGTATCCTGCCATTAGCTTTTGTGGAGGGGGCGCATATTGACTGAGCTCCCCAACTATCTGTACATCAATAACCGTGTTCCTAACTTTTTTCGTAAAAGATATGCAATGGTATATCACAGATATAGGTGTTACCAACTATATAATTTCAAGTGCTCCTTAAATTATTTTATAATCGAAACGGAGGTCGATGCGTTACGGTATACGATGATTATAGAGCTCGAAAGTAAGAATGAAATCGAAAGAGGCAGAAAAGATACAAAGAATGATGAGGAAAGTGGCAGAGAGAAAAAATAAGAACTGGGAATAAAGAAAGGAGAATCAGGAACAATGAGAAGCACTTACTCGGGAATGCAATTAATGCAAGAAATGCAGCCTAGAAGTTGTCATATGACGAACGACGAAGATGAAGATCATAGGAATTATTAATCAAAAAAGACGGCAAAGTATGAAAGATGGTCATAGGCAGCAATATACTGCACAAATCAGAATGAGAAACCTGGGTAGAAGAGGACAGGCAGGATTTCCAACAAATTTATCAAAAGTTTATGAAAGAAATGACAGGATATTGGTACCGTGTGACGAAATAATTATGGGCCGTGGAATTTCCACGATGCTTCTAATTAACATAAAAGCGAATAGGGTCAGCCATATTGTTAATATAGAAGTGAGTACTGTTAAAGATACTAAAGTATTAAGAAAAGGCGGTGAATTTTTTAGTCACACTTGGCTCTTGATTTTTTATTAGCTTTTACATCTGCACAAAAAGCATATACACACATTTTTTACTGTTTAGTTATCTAATTCAATGTTTGAGATTATAAATCATAATAAAGATATATTTTAGTCACCTGAGATCACCTGAATGCATTACTCAAAAGTCGCTACTCTCTGCTGTAACATCGACACCAGCCAGAATCGGAACAAATCGTAGCAAATACGTATGTGTAAAGTATTTTTGAAAAATAAAATTACGATTCTTACAATTTTTACACTTTACCGTATAAATTCAAAGATTCCAGTGTGGGAATTGATTATATTAAAAGAATTACGACATCAATGTAATTCTGCTCAAGTATTTAATAGGGGAAACATTTTCTATTTGCTGACACATTTTTCTTTGTATATCTGTACTAAAGCACTCCGTTTAACAAATGTAGAACGGTTAAAATCTTGATAGGGAGAACAAGCGTCGCTTTCGGAAGATTTTGATCAGATCATAGAATCCTAAAAACAAAGTTTTGTACTGGACACCTGTGCAAACCACGATTCTATAAAGTAGTAGTAGCACCAGCGTGAAAAATTAGACCAGTTCCACATAAGGTCCCTTCAGAAAATTTAAAAGATGTTTAGCACTTACTAGTCAGAGGGGGTGATCAATGTATCACACGAAATAAACAAATCACCTATAAAAAGAAAGAAGATACGTCGGATCTCATCCACTCAGTATATCGCATGTGTGATTGCACAATATGTGTGAGTACATGCACAGGCACATATACATACGCACGCACACATATCATCACCATCATCCTCGTCATTCAACGTTCGCTTTCCTTGCTAGCGTGGATTGGACAGTTTGGCTGAGGACTAGCAATCCAGAAGGCTGTACCAGGCTCCAGTCTGATCTAGCAAGGTTTCTACAACTGGATGCCCTTCCTAACGCCAACCACTCCGAGAGTGTAGTGGATGCTTTTTACGTGCAACCGGCACGAGGGCCAGTCAGGCGGTACTGGCATCGACCACGCTTGAATGGTGCTTTTATGTGCCACCGGCACGTGAGCCCGTCAGGCGGCACTGGCAATGACCACGCTCGACTGGTGCGTTTTACGTGCCACCGGCGGGGACCAGTCAGGCGGCACTGGCATATATACATATATATAGAGAGAGAGAGAGAATATGAGGGGTTTAGCTCACTAGTGATCTAAACGAATAGGTACACTGAGTAAGTGTTATAATTGGTCATCCGTTAGGTTCTAGGTTTACAGCTGAGGCTGGAGCTAAGGATCCGTATTAGGCTTCATTATTAGCAAGTGTATATTATATTAGAGGGAAAAGGACACCAAACACCAAGCACCAAGGCAGGTCGAGTATCTCAAGTCATTTAGAATAATTTAGTAAGGGTAAAGTGAATTTGAAGTCTTACACCTGTTTCTGGGATATCCCAAGTGATAGGCTAGCATATCTGTGCACTGGGTATTCCTTCATCAGAAACAAGGTGAGTATGTATGAAAGTTCTAGACAGGGAAATTCACAGTTTATAAGAAATAAAATAGAAGAATAAAGAGTAAAAGTAGATAGAATAATACAGACAAGAAAATAAAGTTCACAGTTCATCTTTTTTCCGGAAGGTATGGAGGTTGGTCCGTACTTCCATGAAGATAGAGGCCCTTAGGTATAATCCCAGGTAAATCCAGGCAGTGTTTTGGCATTATTTTGAATGATGTGTCCATACTGAAGTAATGGATTAAGTGGTTAGCTAGTGTATAAATGGTGTACGTGGGTATATACAATGAGAATGAGTGGATAGAAGAGAGAGAAGGAGAGACAGATAAGGAATGAAGTAGGGGTGGAAAGAATGAATGAGAGCGAAAGTAAAGTAAAATCAAAAATAAAAATGAAAATGGAAAATAAAATATGTATAATAAAAATAAAGATAAGATGCCAGTTTTCGCTGCATTGAACGATGCTATGATTGTATATATTTTGGTAGTAAGAATTAAGTTTACGCTTATTGGATGAGGTAACAATAGATTGAGCGGAGAGGAGTAGGATAATTTCAGAGTAGATCTGTTGAAGATTGAATGGTATTTATGATAACGTCGGAAGTTAGAGTCTACTATTTGTAAAAAGGTTTTGGGTAAAGCCCTTAACGTTTAAAGCGAATGGGGATGTTAACCAGTATATATATATATATATATATATA
>NC_068991.1:27700387-27703746 GCF_001194135.2 Octopus bimaculoides
TATATATATGTGTGTGTGTGTGTTTGTGTGTCTGTGTTTGTCCCCCCACCATCGCTTGAAAACAGATGCTGGTGTGTTTATGTCCCCGTAACTTAGCGGTTCGGCAAAAAGAAACCGATAGAATAAGTACTAGGCTTACAAAGAATAAGTCCTGGGTCGATTTTCTCGACTACAGGCGGTGCTCCAGCATGGCCGCAGTCTTTTGACTGAAGCAAGTAAAAGAGTAAAAGAGTATATGTATGTATGTATGTATGTATGCATGTATGTATGCATGTATGTATGTATGTATGTATGTATGTATGTATGTATGTATCTTGATATATTCAGATTGAAAACCTGGCCCTGATGTTTACAGCAGGGAGGACTCGAGTAAAGACACCCAAGATTTAGATCGGAATGTTAAACCGACCGGGATTAACTCTACCGTATAAGGAATGGATTGACTGTAAAGTAATTATCTGTTAAGTAAAAGTGATATGACTTACAGATTTGTATTTATCAAGGAGAAAGTTCCAATTCTTCGGCCAATCATACAGCTGGATTCTCTTCAATTTTTGAAGCTGATCGATTCTACAAAGAGAAATAACCGTTCCATTCAATTAGTAAATTCTTCCTTTAGAGACATCTGGTTATTGAACAGAACCAACATTAAAAATAACAAATAAAGATACAACTCCCAACAGATGGTTTTCTGCTAGTTTATCAATACACACGCGCGTGCGCCTGCACACATACATACACACACACACACACACACACACACATATACATATATATAAATCCACACATACACGCACGTGTGCACATACACACGCGAGCGCACACACACATCTGTGGACGCAATTGAAACAGCATTAAATTGAAATCGGAATCTGTATAGCTATGACTTACGAGAACTACAGACGCGTTTCACCCTAATTGGAGGTTGTCAATACTGTGCTCTTGTCACTTGCTAAGACAAAATTCGTGCTTTGACATATAAGAAGCAGTGAATACCACATTCACTGATAACGCAGAAAGTTTGCCGAGCTTCAAAAACTCAGTGAACGCAATAGATATATGACATACGAAATGTATGTACACCATTGAAAAGCATGATGCCACCATTTTTGCCTGAAAGAAAATTTCTTCATAAACATACATATATAACTATATGTATGTATGTATGTATGTATGTATGTATGTATGCATGTATGTATTTACCAATTAAAACAATTTATTTAAGTTTAAGACCTGATAGCCAGTTCCGCTTGATTCTTTGCATCCAATTCGTATAGCATATAGCTTGTGGGGGGTGCGTATATATGTGTGTGTATATGTGGATTTATTGTATGTATGTATGTATGTATGTATGTATATTGCATGTCAACGAAACTCATTATTTAACCGTCCAACCACGGCTTTGAGTTAACTGTAACGCCTACAATACTCTATTGACAGATGAAAATTAGCACAACACACAGTTGGAAGCGGAAATTTAGTTTTAGTTGCTATTAACAAAAGGAGGTCGATTGGCAAAGTCGTTAGAACATCGGAAAGCATACGTTGTGATGTGCTCTGAATCTATGTCTCCTAAGTTCTAATCTTTCTGACGTTCACTTTGCCTTTTATCCTTTGGAGCTCATTTAAAAGAAGTTGCAGCCCAGCGCTGGTACAAACTTTTCTTTTTTCTGGCTGTCATATCCTTGACTTGATGTTTTGCTGGTTCAAATGAGGGGCGGCTCAAAGGGAACCTGTGCCTGCTCATGACGGCATAAACACCTAAAACATTTAGCGAAGACATGGTACGTAGTACCTCTTCAGCGACTCTTCCATCCCACGTGTCTCCTTCTGTCATAATCACTTGAGAAAGACGACTGTACATTTTTTATTATTTTCGTGGAGAAGTGTGGGTGCCAGAAATAGCAGGATGCAGGATTAAATTAATTTACCTGATTTAATTAATTTATCGTCTCACCTCATACTAAACTTAAAATCTATTTGGGCCATAAGAACCGATAATGTAAGTGCACCATGTCAATTTACAGACCCACCACCCTCTGCTTACATTAACTTCACTTTGTATTTTAAGTAAATATTTTTGTTTATTTCTTTAAATGTCGCCTTTCTTTTTGCTTTTAAAAATATCTGCTGCTGACTGCTATTTTACACAACTGGGAGTTAAATGACTTGGCCAGAAATAGAATAAAATACAAGCGATTCGAGAGAAAGTACAGGCTGTCCAGCTTGGAAGCCGACATCTTATCAATTTAACTATCCACGACTTTCTCTATTTATATAACATTAAAGGAATATAATACATTGTTGTTATAATTGCTATTATTTAGATTGCTGTCGTGTTTAGCCCAGGTCAGCCCTCATCGAGCAGACTTATGATCAAAGACGTATTAATATAGATTTCATTTGCTTTATTAATATACTGCATATTAAGTCACTTATTAAATAATAGCATTTCTTATTGATAGACAGCATTGCATCTGGATATTAAATATATAGTATTTCATCTGGATATTTACATACACTCTTTCAAATAAGCAGATTAATAAACAGTGTTATATTTTTGTAATACACGTTCCAGAGAAATAGCCATAGCACTCTTGTGTAAACACCTTGAAAAACAAGAAAACTTCAGAAATCATCATTGGCCAATGGATAATCTGTTAGAAAGAGGTTGGAGTAATTGGTTAAATAACATTATCAGACATTACGAGTTTTATTTTAAAATAAAGCTTTTGAAGAAACGAATGGATGTAGCGCTCAACTCTAACAGACTGTACATAATACAGAAAGTTATAATATCAGAAGGAAGCTGAAATAACTTTGATGCACATGCGTTGTGATGTATTTATGTAGCTAAGAGTAAGATAATGTATCATAGTTTGTTGAGCTGAAAATAGTCCTTATTCAGTTCAAATTATACCCGTAATCAAAAGAAACATTGAAAGCGTTAGAATATCAGAAAGCATACGTTGTGATGTGCTCCGGATCTATGTGTCCTAAGTTATAATCTTTCTAACGTTCACTATGCCTTCTATCCTTTAGACCTCATTTAAAAGGAGTTACAACCCAGCGCTGGTACAGCCCTTTCTTTTACCGGCTGTCATATCCTTGACTTGATGTTTTGCTGGCTCAAGGGTGGGACGGCTCAGAGGGAACCTGTGCCTGTTCACGACTACATAAGCAAAAATGGCTGTATGGTAAGTAGGTTGCTTACCAACCACATGGTTCCGGATTCAGTCCCACTGCATGGCATCTTGGGTAAGTGTTTTCTACTATAGTCTCGGGCTGACCAAAGCCTTGTGAGTGGATTTGGTAGACGGAAACTGAAAGAAGCCCATCATGTGTGTGTGTGTGTGTGT
>NC_068991.1:27704127-27708043 GCF_001194135.2 Octopus bimaculoides
GCCAACACCCACCCACCCCCAACATAGTTTGACAACTGATGCTGGTGTGTTTACGTCCCCGTAACATAGCGGTTCAGCAAAAGGTCCGATAGAATAAGTACTAGGTTTACAAAGAATAAGTCCTAGGACCGATTTTCTCGACTAAAGGCGGTGCTCCAGCATGACCGTAGTCAAATGACTGAAAAAAGTAAAAGAATACAAGAATAAAAGACTTCACCTCAAAACGAACGTGGGAAACAACTTTGCAATTTCAATTAACTAATTATCAAATGGAGATATGCAGAAGAGACTTAGTCTCATTCACGGTAGCTACGATGCTAACACGAAGCTTGATTCTGTCTTATTAGAACCTCTCAACAAAGCAGACTCAACATTGCAAATCACAGAATTACTGTATAATCAATTATTGTATAATTTTGGTATGAAAGTAACTCACTGATTAGGCAATGTAAAATAATGACATTGTAAAATTTTCCAGCAATTCTTAAACTGTATATATCTCATACAGAAGACATCCTTGAGAAATTCTTCAATGACTATATTTATGCAGCATTATTATTAGGTTGTTACACAGGAAATGTCGTATTTGAAAGGAGACAATAAAATGAGAACTGATTTATTTAATCAAAGTACGATCTATGTTCATTTATTACATTTACCTAACGTTTTTCTATGTCATGTATTCCATCTTTAAAAAAGAAATTCGTTTTTGTTGTGATAAACTGTCCGAATGCTTCAATTACCTCTCCTCTATTTAAGAATGTTTTATTGCTTATGAAAAGCTCAATGCTTAAATAAGTGATGATCAGTAGGAGAGGTATCAGGGGAATAGGAAGGACGTTGCAAAATCTCATCATTTTGGACTGTAGCTTGAGGAGTGTGAGGACATGCATTGTCGTGGAGCAAAATTGGGCCATCTCTATTCACTACGACCGCGAGTCCGCTTCCCTAACCACTGGGCCATTGCGCCTCCACGTTTCTGACACCACGTAAAGGCTCCCTCGTTGGCTCCCTTATAGTGATGGTGATGGTGGTTGTCGGTATGGCTTCGTTTCTTGATTAAAAATTCTCATGCATACAATCAATTTCCTGGCAATACGATGTTGCTGTTACCGTTTTTCCTTATTGCAAAAATGAATAATGAATAGCTCCCTTCGCAGACCACCATACAGTGACCACAAACTTTTTAGGGTGCAATGGTGTGCCTGGATAGTATTTAGGTGACTTTCCTACATCTAATCACTGTCCTGTTCTCCTGCTGTTGTCAAAGAGTATCCATTTCTCATCACAAGTAATGATTTAATGCAAAAATGTTATTTTCCAGTCGAGAAAACAATAAGGAACACACTTCGAGGCGTCTGTTTTTTTTTTAAATCTCGTTCAGTTGATGCGGAACATACCTATCCGTTTTCTTGAATTTTCCAATTTTTACATGTGTCCAAACACAGTTGTGCGAGATGTTTGGAGTTCTGATGAAAGTTTTCGAACCTGCGCCAGGGTGATCCGGTTTGTACTCATTCGAGAAAATCACTCAGCATAGTTTGGTTGTTATCATTTTCATAAGGTCTGTGGGAACGAATTTTGCATACCAATATCGTTGGGAAAGAAAAAGAGTCAAGATTAAATCCAAGGTATACACAATTCAGTTGTTAAATGACTGAAATAAGAAGTAATTAAAAATGCGACATTTCATGTGAAACGATCTAAGTATTCTGTTAGTAGCCGAAAACAACACCATTAATACTGGTTTGTCCGTTTTACGCATTTATGGGTCTGTGTTTATGTGTGAGTATGTGTGTGTTATTTCTTTACTACCCACAAGGGGCTACACACAGAGGGGACAAACAAGGACAGACAAACACGGATTAAGTCGATTATATCGACCCCAGTGCGTAACTGGTACTTATTTAATCGACCCCGAAAGGATGAAAGGCAAAGTCGACTTCGGCGGGATTTGAACTCAGAACGTAGCGGCAGACGAAATACCTATTTCTTTACTGCCCACAAGGGGCTACACACAGAGGGGACAAACAAGGACAGACAAACGGATTAAGTCGATTATATCGACCCCAGTGCGTAACTGGTACTTAATTTATCGACCCCGAAAGGATGAAAGGCAAAGTCGACCTCGGCGGAATTTGAACTCAGAACGCAGTGGCAGACGAAATACCGCTAAGCATTTCGCCCGGCGTGCTAACGTTTCATATATATGTATATGGATTGAGCTATATATAAAGGTATATTTACTTATGTATATATCTGTTATATATGTGTGAACTGAGAGAGGAGGTAGGGAGAAAGAGACAAATGGCTTAAATGAAATGACTACTGAAATAACAACGGGGTAAATAAATCTCAATAAAAACATAGGTATATTCTACATATTTCCACGAGAGATTAATTATGTTCCTTGAAAACATACCAAATTACACCTCCGACATCAGCGGATAACAGACGGCCTATTAAGAAAAAGTTATTATATTCTCCTTGAGGCTGCCGAAAAGCAAAGTTGGTATATAACGAAACGATCAAAATATTGAGAATTCAAAGATAAGTTCTCTTCGAGTAAAAAATCTCAGGACGAAAAGGAGTCACTATGTTTCTGTTCTGACATGTGTGTATCTTATTTTTATTTCCAAGTATCATTGTATATTTTTATATCATCGCTCTAAACTTGAATATATTCATTTTTATTGAGCCCTTTGCTAAAGCGTTGTATGAAAGATATTCTTCTTATGTGGGGTAGGGATATAGTAATCCAAAGTTTCAGAGTACACTGTAAAATTTCTGCCAACGAATTAGAGAATATGAGGGTGATCATAAGTGTGTAGTATAAGAAAATACATATCAGAACATGGCAACACAAATCATTGCATTGTGTGTGTGTGTGCGCGCGCGTGTGTGTGTGTGTGTGTGTGTGTGTGTTCAAGTCTTATCGTTTTATGTTCTTTTAAAATTTCGTCTTTGCGTATTTTTTTAGTCTTTTTTTTACGGTTAGTTTGCAACAATAAATTTCCTGAATTCACATTCGACGTTTCCAAACTTTCGCAGTCTCATTTTCATGAATTAAATATACTTGCGTCTATGTTGTTTCTTATATACCAGTTTAATTCATATAGAGGTCTTTTTCCATCTCTAGACTCCTGCAGTCACGTCTTGATTGTTTGTTGTGATCAAGTAAGTACACATATAACACATACACATCAAAAAAACTTAACACGTGAATACTGGCATGAACCCCTATCAGTCGAAAATTCGACAGTAGTAGTGGTGGTTATAGCAGTAGAAGATAGCACTTTGTAGCATGTTGTTTCAGCCTCAACCGACCATGATCGAAAGAACTTTTGCGGCCAACGATATTCTGACCGTGACCATCACTTTTTTCTCCTGTATGCTTGAAACCCAGCAACCCAGATCATAAAAACTGTTCGGATCTTTTGTTTGGCTACACCTGTGGAAATTTTAAAGTTTAGTGAGAATTTTAAAATTTGTTGTGTTGATGTAATCTTCCACGCTGAATCTCAGGGGATATTTAACTTTTTTTCTAGAAAAACTTTTGTAAGACGGCAGGATGGTATCTGAGAGAGGTTGGTTGCTATTTCTGACACCGACGATGAGGGTTCCAGTTGATCCGATCAACCGAACAGCTTGTTCGTGATTATTAACGTGCAAGTGGCTGAGCACTCCACAGACGTGTACCCTTAACGGGGAGATTCAGCATGATACGGAGTGTGACAAGGCTGGCCCTTTGAAAATACAGGTACAACAGAAACAGGAAGAAAGAGTGAGAGAAAGTTGTGGTGAAAGAGTAGAGCAGGGTTCGCCACCACCCCCAGCCGGAGCTTCGTGGAGTTTTAGGTGTTTTCGCTCGATAAACACTCACAACGCCCGGTCTGGGAATCGAAACCGCGAACCT
>NC_068991.1:27708863-27711983 GCF_001194135.2 Octopus bimaculoides
ACGACGGCGACAACCACAAGGATGATAATGATGATCAGGTGGAGAAAGGAAGAAGAGTAGGTAGTGGTGGTGGTGGTGATGGTGGTGGTGGTAGTAGTAGTAGTAGTAGTAGTAGTAGTAGTAGTAGTAGTAGTAGTAGTAGCAGGAGGAGGAGGAGGATACTGGCAGAATCGTCAGAGTGGTGAAAATCTCTTGCTGTATTTCTTCCCGCTCTTTACTTTCTGAGTTCAAATCCCACTGAAGTCAATTTTGCCATTCATCGTTCCGGGGTCGGTTAAAATAAAGTACCAGTGAACTACTGGAGTCCATGGTATTGATTAACCCTCACCTTCCCTCAGAATTGATGGATTCCTGCATAAATTTGACAGCATTATTATTATTATTGCTGTTTTCAGGACATGTGACTATTGTAGAAAGGGTTATTATTATTATTATTGTTGCTGTTGCTAAGGCGGCGAGCTGGCAGAGTTTTTAACACACTGGACGAAGTGCTTAGCGGTATTTCGCTCGTCGCTACGTTCTGGGTTCGAATTGCGTCGAGATCGACTATGCCTTTCATTTTTTTTCGGGGGCCGATAAATTAAGTACCAGTGAAATTCTGGAGTTGATGTAATCGACTAGTCTCCTCCCCTAACGCTTTGGGCTTTGTGCCTATTATAGAAAGGATTAATATTATTGTTGTTGTTGTTGTTTCTAAGGTGGCGAGCTGACAGACTCGTTAGCACGCCAGGCAAAATGTTCAGCGGCATTTCGTCCGTCTTTACATTCTGAGATCAAACTCTGCCGAAGTCGGCTTTGCCTTTTATTTATTCTTTTTTTTCTTTCGGTTCGATAAAATACGTGCCAGTTCAGTGCTGGGATCAATGTAATCGACTTGTCCCCTCCCCCTGAAATTTCAGGCTTTGCTTCTATAGCAGAAAGGATGATTATTGTTGTTGTTGTTGTTACTGCTGTTTTTGTTACCATTTTTGTTGCTGTTGTTGCTTTTGCTGCTACTGTCGCTGTTATTGTTGCTTTTGTTGCTTTTATTGTTGTTGTTGTTGTTGTTGTTGTTGTTGCTGTTGTTGTTGTTGTTGTTGTTGTTACTACTGCTGCTATTTTCTCGTACTTGTTGAATATTGTAAACTCTGGTCACTTCAAACTTCGTATACTTTAGATTGAAAGTGAAGAGAATGCAGCGAAATTTGAAAAGAAAAAAAAAGGAAAAAAAACTTATAAGCCAGGAAAATATTCTCCGCGTTTTTGTGCATAATTATCCAAGGACTTTAGTTGAGATTTGTATCAATATAAAAGCCATCATTCGTGAATGCTCTTCTCTTTACTTGTTATTGCTATTGCGTGTGATTGTCGTTGTTTATTTTATTTTTTCTGCTAAATTTTATTATCGACTGCTAACATTGTTGGTGAGCCATAAAGAAAACAAATGCTAACCACTTCACTGTTTTATTGCGATGTAACCATTAATCTTTGAGTTAGTGACAACTGTAAGAAGAGAAGAGCTTGATGATAGCAATACTTTGGTTTTAAAGTCTCAATTGTCTGCACACTAATTATAGCAACACTGTTGACGTCAACAACAACAACGACGACGACGACGATGACAACAAAAACAGCAACTACCGCTGACGGCAATAACAACTGCATTTTAACTGCCAGAGTAACTGTAAAAGTAATCACAACAATGGCTGAGAAAAATAAATCAACTACATCATAACAATGGGCAGACAACCTACGAGAGAATCTATGCGGCCACTCAGTCAAATCACATCCTACCATCTTTAAAAGAACAAAGCAACATATCTGAATACTGTAATTCTGGGTATATTAAGCAGGAAGAAGACGGATGGTCTCGGTTGGAACTTTAAATCAGCAATGGAAAGTCGACACTCGAGACAGAAGCTTCGTCTACCTACCTACATGTCACAGGTCAGGTCGATCAGAGCTGAGCTGAAACCAAATAACAACAACAGCAAAAGCAACAACAATAGCGACCACAGCAGCAATAATGGAGAGAGCTATAGGCAGTAGGTGTGTTATTCTTGATTAGGTAAGAATGAAAGTCAATTGTGAAACTGCACAAGTGCAGGTAACAGGAAAAGCTGCACACATTCAGTATGAGTGTCTATAGTATAGGTCACAGAATCTACAGCACGCAATCTGCAATGGAATGCATATATTCTGAAATGGACTGCACCAGTTCTGAAATGAGCTGCACAAATTCTACAGTGGATCACACAAGCTCTGCAATGGAATACACAAGAACAGATAACGTAACATGGTTAACAGTATAAGTTTTGCAATGGAATCAGCTGCAGAGGTATGATGATAAATTGTACAAGTTCTACAGTACACGGCACATGTACATGCAAGAAAATCAAAAGTAGAGCGACGACAATAAAAGTTGGGACAATGTTGATTACAAAAAACTTCACAAGTAGTCACTCCCCTGGCTAGGAACAGTAGCCAATCTCATTCATATCATACTCTGCTATCTTGAAACAAGAAAAAAAAAACATGATATACTTGTTGATATGTGGGTTGGGAAAGGCCGAGATAGTTATAACTCTGCTCAAATGAGGTTATTTACTGCTAAACAAAAAGAAAAGAAACTATTGGAACAGTAGGAAAAAGGCGATAAATTTCAAGATACAGAAGTTGAACGATCGACTCAGGGTTGCTAGATGTGAAAACTTGAGAATTAGATGTTTTGCAACTTACGATAGATATAACTAATGTAGAAGACGTTTAAACGGAATTCAAAACTGAAACAGTAGTAAATGGAACGTTTGGGCGGGGAGTATAACTATTGGCTGTTTTGTGGTTGTAGACCAACCTGAATTGAAAAAAGTAGCTATAATTCTACTAACATTCTTTGTTGCCTTTCGTTCTTTTCATTACAGTATCTTGAATTATATATATATATAGTTGAAAAAAGATTAGAGATCTATACAAATCAAATTTTTATATATAAAACTGATGGAGGTGGAAATAGCACTGAATTAAGTTGAAGACATTTCAGTTTAAGAGGGAATTTAATAAAAGATTATATAAATAAAAATACTAATATTAACGGTTTCGATGTATTTCATTTTATCAAGATATTAGTAAAAATTTATTCAA
>NC_068991.1:27712267-27713467 GCF_001194135.2 Octopus bimaculoides
GTGTGTGTGTGTGTGTGTGTGTGTGAGTGTGTGTGTGTGTGTGTGTGTATTCTGTTGAATGTCCTTCAATGTATTTTGAAAAATGACCAGTTGTGAGTTAATGGGTGTATATGTTGTGAAGAATTTCTCTTGTTGAAAAAAGAATTAGAATTTTTCTTTGGGTTAGATGCATTCTTTTGAGTGTTTCCACCTGTAAATGTGTGGTCGCCTGCTCTGTGTGTGTTTTTGTGATGTCTTCTTTTTTGTGTTGTGTGTGCTTGTGTGTGTGTATGTTTGTGTGTATATATAGAGTTGTGTGTGTGATGTTTTCAGATGTATGTGTGTGAGTGTGTGCATGCTTGTGTGTGTGTGTGTTTTTTGTGTATGTGTGTATGTTTGTGTGTGCGTGTGTGTGTGTCTGTGTGTGTTTATGTGTGTGTGCTGGCATATATGTATATCGAAAAAAGATTTAGGAGACGATGGGAAGTATTTTTTTAAAATGATAATATGTATAAAATTGTTGAAAATTGTTTTTAAATGCCTGTTCTTATTTATTGGTTATGGCTGGGTCTATATTTAATTGTGGTTTATACTTGTTGATAAATAGTCTTTTCTTATTCAATCTTTGCTGTTGATTGAAGGAATCCGAGCACTTGTAGAGAGGAAATATTTTGAAATTAGTTAAGACCATTCCTGTACAGGTTGCAATGTGGTTACTTAAAGGAATTTTCTTTGTGCTTTTACCTCGGATCTGTTGGCGATGGGTCGTCATTCTGTTGCGTAACGATCCACCCGTTTGACCTATGTAATTATGTTGGCAACCATTGCATGTGATTGCGTAGATCAGGATTTCCATGTTGCAGGTGAAATTTGACTTTGACTTTCAAGGTTTGGAGATCTTTGAATTTAAATTCTGGTCCCTCAATTAGGTAAAGGCATGTGCCGCAGTTTGTTCTCCCGCATTTTGTGACCGTTGAGTTAGGGGTTTCTTTGTGTGTTTTTGCTCCAGTCAGAATGAGTTTTAGTGTTTTGGGCTGCCTTTTGCTTTTAATGATTTGTTATTTTTCTAAGATTTTCTATATTTCGGTGTTCCTTGGATTGAAGGCTGACACGAATGGTAAGACATTCTTTCTTCTTTTGTTTTTTTTGTTTTCGTAAATTCATTGATACACACACATACACACACACACACACACACACACACACACACACACACACACA
>NC_068991.1:27713625-27716249 GCF_001194135.2 Octopus bimaculoides
ACAGTCAATAGACTATGTATTATTCATTTAAAATGCAGAGACGCCTATAATAGGACATCTAACCCGCTATAAATAGCAGCAAAATACTACATACCACAAAATTAGGGATAATTTCGAAAGGGGATGAAAAATAAAAACATTTACCAATCTATATTCTGTACCATGGTTTCAAGTCAATTTTAGTAAGGTAAAAACTACCATAGTACAGAATATAGATTGGTAAATGTTTTTATTTTTCATCCCCTTTCGAAATTATCCCTAATTTTGTGGTATGTAGTATTTTGCTGCTATTTCTAGCGGGTTAGATGTCCTATTATAGGCATCTCTGCATTTTAAATGAATATATATATATATATTACAACAAAGATTTTATATCTTGGACAGAGTTACCCAAAGTTTCGCATCCACAAAGCAAAGCCTTGTGGACAGCTCGTCAGCGTCAGACTCTATATAAATACAAAATTTAAACTATCTACGTCGTAGATGTGAGGAAACTCTCAGAACTCGAGGAATACGTCTTAACAAAAAAACGATAATGAAGACGGGTTATCTCCCCTGAACCAGAGTGGGTGGAAACCCTTGTAAACCCGAAGAGGCCTAACTAGCAAACGGGCAGACAGATAGACAGACAGACAGACAGACAAACGGACAGACAGACAGACAGACAGACAGACAAACAGACAGACAGACATACAGACAGACAGACAGACAGATAGATAGATAGATAGATAGATAGATAGATAGATAGATAGATAGATAGATAGATAGATATACGTTTGTAACGAACTGGAAGAATGAGCAAATTATCAGCGGGAATATGGATAACCAAATCTTCCAATAGAATTTATGTTAACATTCTGGAATTTAGGGTTTCATGCTAACGAAATTCATCATTTATTCAACCAGAATTCACATCACAAATTACTCTCTGCCACTCTGTGTGTGTGTGTGTGTGTGTGTGTGTGTGTGTGTGTGTGTGTGTGTGTGTGTGTGTGTGTGTGTGTGTGTGTGTGTGTGTGTGTGTGTGTGTGTGTGTGTTATTAATGTTTGTATTGACGTAAAGTTATATATAGTAACATATGAACATTACATTGAAGGATCATTCAATACTTTTTAGCATTTATAAAGAGTTGACATTGACTTTTGTTCCTTATTCAGTTTAATATTGTGCCTTTACTGGAGTGTGTAGCTTTTTGGGATTCCTTCATACTTTCCTACTGTTTCTAATAGTGCATCTTCTTTTAACGGTCTCTAAGTAATCCGTCTGCTTTTTTCCTAGTCTCTCTGCCTGCGTTTTACTTTGGCATGGTATATGAGAGATCAATTAACTTCAGTTTTGTTCTACCATTTGTGTGGGTTTCTCTGTGTTTGCCAATATATTATATAGACGTTTTAACATTCCTCTCACGAAATTATGTTACTGCCAAACTGTCGATCACAAGCATCTTACCTGCTTGTTTTGCTGTTTTGCTGTTTCCTGTTGTTTTTAGTTGCTTAGTTTCTTTTTTGGTTTATTTTTATTCTATGTAATGATTCTGAACTATCGGATGCGTTCATTGTAATTCATCATATTTCATTCCAATATTGTATTTTATTGTATTTTGTTTGTAGACACACACACACACACACACGCACACATACATACAGACATATATACATACATACATACATATATATATATATATATATATATATATATATATATATATATATATATATATATACACATATATATGTGCGTGTATCTTTTCAATGAGTCAGATATGTATTTGATTTCTCTTCCCTTCTCTCTCTCCTTCTCTCTTTCCCTTACTCTCTCTCTCTCTCTCTCACGCACACAAACACACACACACACACTTTTTTCCACTCTTGTCTGATCTTGTCTGATTGATTCATTTCGTTTTCGCTCCTTATATATATTTATCAGCATGATTTATTATTGCAAAGTGGTTTGGGAGCATTGGAAAATATCCAACATCTATGGCAACGTCCATAGAAACCCGAGGTACGTGGCCGTTTGCTCTTCAAGAAATAGAAGCAAATCTCTGTCAAGTCACACATTATCATCCACAAAAAAATTGAATACACATACATTAGACAATGTAGTCCCTGGTATATAAATAAAACATCGAGCTGGTTGTCCCTGGAAAGTCTATTGTTATAGCTCTGCTCCATCAAGACTGACTTGCTACTGGACAATAACAACAAATTAACGTGCGAAGTGGCTGAGTATTCCACGGACACGTGTACCGCTAATGTAATTCTTTGGTGCAGTCAGTAATTGTAACAAAGCCGGACGTTTAAATTACTGGTATAAACAATTCCACACATTTCCATACAGTTTTAGTCCACCAAAACCTATTCGCAAGGTTTGGTTCAACCCAGTCTTGTCCAAAATTCTACACAGCAGGATCGAGCCTGGAATTTTATAGTTGCAAAGCGAACATCTTAATGACTCAACTAAACATGCATCTTAAGTTCGATATATAATTTAATTAAACAATGAGCAACATAATCACATAGGAACACACTCATGCACACGCACACACAAACACACACACATACACACACACTCCATATACAGATAAATGAACAGTCAGTTGCATGTACGCGAATATATATAT
>NC_068991.1:27717515-27720471 GCF_001194135.2 Octopus bimaculoides
AGACAGACAGACAGACAGGCAGGCCGACAGACAGACAGACAGACAGACAGACAGATAGATAGATAGATAGATAGATAGATAGATAGATAGATAGATAGATAGATAGATAGATACTTGATTACAGGGTCATAAAGGATCGAGGCATATGAAAGTGAAACAACTATTGCCTAGACAGGATGACGCAAATCAGACAATTGAGTAATCCATTATCATAGCACGGAATGCGTCAATGAAGGGAAGTTCACGTTGCCTGGAAATCCTCACCTCTAGTAGCATCCAAAAGTATCCATCTATGAATGGAACCTTATGTGTGGCGTAAAAATATAATAAAAACAGACGAATTGATTATCTGGTACTGCTACAATATGTAATTCGGTTATAAAAGCTGAAGATTTCGAAACGATAGTCAATAGTTATCCTCTTTCTCTTTGATTTTAGATGAGTTAATCACATCATCAGGACAGCTGACCTCTACCATAGTGCATACATTTTCGTGTCCATCCCAAACAACATTATCTGGCCTGTTATGCTTACATTTGACAGATGATTTGATGGGAATGTTCCACCACTATTTCCTGTGTTGATGTTTGTGTACGTATTCAATAACAGGAGCATACTCTTTATTTATTCCAGAACTATTTTTTCCCCGAATGGAATTGTATATTGTTTTGCGACAACGTTATGTCGTATAGGGTAGTGATGACATTTTGGGGCAGCTGCCACTCACATGTGTGATGTCTTCCACATAGATATGACATAATCTATATTTTCAGCTGCATCTTGGAACTCTAAGGGTTTCACTGTTTCTTTCACTGTTTGTAAGGTATTTAGTAACAATCTCCTGTTCTTGGATTGCAAATGCATAGCTCTGGAAGTGTAATGAGATGTACCGGTCATTAGTCCAAGAGAGGCTTCGCTTCCTGTCAATATTATAAAGTTCTTTAGAGCGGCGATCTAGCAGAATCGTTAGCACGCCGGGTGAAATTCTTCGAGGGGTTTCGTCCGTATTTGCGTTCTGTGTTCAAATTCCACCGGGATCTTCTTCAAGTCTTCTTTGAGGTATGCTAGTCCGGCTGGTATGGAGTTGTATGGTAGGTCATCAAGAAGAGAGTATTTCCTGAGGAGCTCGCTGCTGATATTGTTCTCTTCATTTTTCCGTCCTCAGCTAATGTATATATTTTCACTGTTGTTGTTTAGCAATTGTTGTCTGAGTGAAACTATACGACATTTGAAGGCTCTCTGCACTAATCTTGAGCCTTTACCTTCTTTGCCTTCCATTGGGTTGAGCTGTTGATATCACTATTCCTGTGGAGATTTCCAGTTGATGTCAGTATCTTGTTGGTTTTAGCGTCTATGGAATAGATTTCTTCAACATATCAGACAAGTGTACTCAATGTTGGAATTAGCGCTGATGTTGCAAGTGCACTGTGGGATGTTGTCGTGTTGCAAGAGGAAAGTTCTGACTCCTATGTTTTTCTAAGTCTAGCATAATATTCTCGGATCATTCTATTTTTATTCTCACTACCTTCGTATGATATGTTTTCATCAATACCTAGGTATTGTAGCATTCTTTATGTGGGACAGGGGAGATAGTGAGACCGTTGCTGCACAGGTTTTGGGTCTGGGGGAGTGGTTTTCCCCGCTCAGTAATCAAATATGAATATTTCTTTTGGCCAAATTCCATTCCTATGTCAGCTGAAAATATTATTAATTCCAGCTGTTTTTGTTTTTTTTTACATTGTTATCATTTTTAGCATAACTCTTGAGGTTAGAGATATTAATGGGTTACATTAGTATCTCTAAGAACTGTAGACCCTAGCATGTAGCCATTTCATTTTTGTAGCAGGAATGATAATAGATTTAATATCAAAATGAACAGCATTACAGAGAGACATATCTGACTCTCCTTGGAATATTCCCTTTAAGATATTTATAACATTGGAGACGATCGTTCCGCTCTCAGTTCTAAGTGTAAGAATTGTTTCCCAGATCTTTGTGAGCCTCTCACTGGCAGCAGTTAAGATAGCAGCCATGAGTGAGGAATAGTCAAGTGCCTTCCTATAATCAAACCGTACTGTTGTAAGAGTCCTGTGATTTTTTTTTTTTTTCACATCAGACAGTACACCTTTGTATATCAAAAGTTGTTCGGTACATCTCCATACTCCCTTCTTTTCACCGACCTGCTCATCAGTCACTATGTTGTTGGACTCACAGAGAAATTGGTTGAGGCAGCTTGTGAACAGTCTATACAAGCAATGAGCCTTACGCAAGCAATGAGCCTGTAGTTTTCAGCCAGTACGGTGGTTTCATTCTTTGCTACAAGATTTGTCTGTGCTGTAGCAAGACAATTTCTTATGACAATCTGATCATCCATAGTGCTTCTGAATATACATATTAGTTGTTTCCAGTAAAATATCAGTCTTTTGTACCAGTATCCAGCTATTAGTTCCCTTCCAGGTGCTTCCCATTATGTATCTACTTATGTACGGACGTATGTATGTATTTACGTATGTATATAAAGCATAAATATTTTCAATTTACGACAGCCTAAATCATTGACCGCTCATTCTTTCACTAATTCGTCTTTATTTCGATAAGAACGTGTAGATGAGATACCTTGCTAATGTCTTCAGATAAATTGATTACTTAGTTCTATTTCGGGTGATAAATTTGGCTGCTACAACAACAAAATACAGAAAACATCTATTTGTGTACATTGCAAGTAATTATTCTAAAGTGTTTTGCCTCTGTAAATAGAGAGGGAGGTGGGGTAAAAAGAATGAAGGAAGGAATGGATGAACGAATGACTGAATGAAAGAATGGTAGAATAGAAGGTTAAATGAATAAAAATAAAGAACTAAATCAAGCGTTTTAATTGATTTCATCGTCGGACTTCTGTTTTCTTGTTTTCTACATATGCTTATGCACACACATACACACACAAACCATACGCATA
>NC_068991.1:27720774-27724110 GCF_001194135.2 Octopus bimaculoides
TATATATACACATATATATATATACATATATATATATGTTTATATATAATATACGCGTGTGCATGCGTATGTAATAAATGTATGTGTGTGTGAGCATGCGTGCGAGCGCACACGAGCATTGCATGTGTGTCTTTGCCCGCACGCTTTTACGCATAGTTACACACACATACACACACACGTGCGCGCGCGTGTATGTATGTGCGTTTGTATGCTTCTATGTGCATATTTATGTATGGATACACGCGTACACAAAACAAACTTTCACGTGGCATAGATTTCCCCATATTCGCACTGCGTACACATACAAAACATACAGACACACATTCAATGAAGACGAAAATACATCAATGAGTTTAGAGAGAGAAGACAGACAGACAAACAGACAGGCCGACCAGCAAGCAAGTAGACAGACAGACAAACAGACAGGCCGACCAGCAAGCAAGTAGACAGACAGACAGGGACAGAGACAGAGAGAATGTGAGTACCCTATTGAATATGAAACTTAATTATGTTTTATAGTTGAAGTGTTTTTGTCAAGTGTCTGACGCGAGAAGAATTTCAGTTTTAGACAAAAACACTACAACAATTGTACAGAAATTCTTTCAATGTTTTCTATTTATATTGTCCTTGCGGCAATACAAATACATCAATTTTATAATCATATGGTACCCGACATTTGTTGCCTCAATCACACTACAGAAGTCAATGTTATGATGATGTGGACGTCCTTATCTGTTGCTACCATCACATTTCTTAAGTCAATATCATAACAATGTAAGACGGCGAGCTGGCAGAATCGTTAGCACGCCGGCAAACGCTTAGCGGCATTTCGCTAGGTTTTATGTTCCGAGTTCAAATCCCAGCAAGACCGACTTTGCCTTTTAACCTTTCGGGGTTCGATAAAATAACTACCAGTTGAGTATTGGAGCCGATGTAAACGAGTAACACCCTCCCACGAAATTACTGGCCTTGTGCCAAAATTTGAAATCAGTATTATAAAAATGTGTGCTGATGCTCCCTTGCCTCAGTACGGAAACCAATATTGCAATAATGCGGTGATCCTCATCTGTTGTAGTTGTAACCACACAGAAGCCAGTATTACAACTATATGATGTCTCTCATCTCTTCTGCCTATAGACCGTATGGATGAGAAAGGTGGTAATTTACTACATAAGCACAAGGCCTGAAATTTAGGCAAGGAAAATAGTCGATTCTATCGGGTCGCAGTTACTTCACCAGCACTTTATTTTATCGATCCCGGAAGGATGAAAAACAAAGCAGAACTCGGCTGGTTAAACATGCCTGTAAGTAAATTTCACAAAAAATTTTCTCTGATGCTCAAACCGTTCTGCCAGTTCACTGCTCTGATGACGAAGAGACAAGAACAGAAATTTAGCTGATAGGGATGAAATGTAATGTCGATTCCAAAGTACTTGACTGTTATTTTATTTCGTCGCCCCCGGAAAGATAAACGGCAAAGCCGACCTCGGCGATATTTGAACTCAGAACGTAAGGGACTGGAACATATGAACAAATACCCCAGGAAGTTTTGTCCGACACTCCGATGATTCTGTCAATTCACTGTAGTTAATGATAATAATAATTACTTCTTATTTAAACACAATGTCTATAATTTTTGAGGAGTAGGAAGTAGTCTATACCATTGACCCCAGTATCTAACCGGAACTTTATTTCCTTGCCCCCGAAAAGATGAACGGCAACACTGAATTTGGCTGTATTTGAACTCAGAACGTAAAGAACCGAAAAATGTATTGAAAGACGCTGTGACGAATTCACCATCCTAAAGATGATGATGATAATGATAATCCTTTCTACTATATGTTCAAGGCTTGAAATTTGGTGGAGAGGACTAATTGGTTACAGTGCTTGACTGGTACTTATTATGTCGACCCTGAAATGATGAAATGTAAAGTCGGCCTTGACGGAATTTGAACTCAGAACATGAAGGCAGAAGAAATGCTACTAAGCATTTTTTCCAGTGTGCTAACGATTCTACCACCTTGCCGCCTTAATGATGGTGATGATGATGACGATGATGATGATGATGATGATGATAATAATAATCCTTTCTACTAACGGCACGAGGTTTGAACTTTAGGGGAGGGGGAAAATCGATTACATCGACCCTAGTGTTGCACTGGTACTTAATCTATCGACCCCGAAAGGATACAAAGCAAAGTCGACCTCGGCGGAATTTGAACTCAGAACGTAAAGACAATAACGTTGTTGCTCTTGTTTGTTGGGTGATTGACTTGTTTGATTGATCGATTGATTAATTGATTGACTGACTGACGGAATGAGTGTTTGTGAAGAAGTTATTATTATACTTTGTGTGTGAGTATGTGTATGTGTGTGTGTGGGGGGGGGGCACTATGAGCATTTTGCCCAGCGTGCTAACGATTCTGCCACCTTGCCGTCTTGATGATGATGATGATGATGATGATGATGATGATGATGATGATGATGATGATGATGATGACGACGACGACGACGATGACGACGACGACGGCGATGACGACGATAAGCAAAACATCCACAACAATAATTCAGTTTGTTAAAGAAAAATGTTTTGAAAAGAGTTTTAGGATAATGATTGAGATGAAAAACATAAGCTGAAAGATTTGTTCCCAGAATGAAAGATTATCAAGACTTTTACTTTGCATTGATCTGTGGAGTTTATTTGTCAATATCAATAATACCCATTTGAAAACAACAACAACAACAACTCAAATAACGTCGTTGCTCTTGTTTGTTGGGTAATTGACTTGTTTGATTGATCGAGTGATTAATTGATTGACTGACTGACTGACTGACTGAATGAGTGTTTGCGAAGAGGCTATTATTATACTTTGTGCGTGTGTGTGTGTGTGTGTGTGTGTGTGTGTGTGTGTGTGTGTGTGTGTGTGTGTGTGTGTGTGTGTGTGTGTGTGTACTATATTATATTGAACGTGTATGTTAATAAGTTTCTGTATGTATTATTGTGTTTATCTGCAAGTTTGTGGGTGTTTGTATATTTAGTGTGAACGTCTATATGTAACGTTGTGTGTATGTGTGTGTGTGTATGTATGTATATGTGTCCTTGTGTATTTTGTGTGCACTTTTACGTGTAAGTTTGCGTGTAGGTTTCTGTGCAAGTGTATATGTTTGTGTTTAAGTGTGTATGTTTGAGTTATCCTTTTGTGTAAATCTACTTGTTTCGGTGCGCATTTGTTGTATGATTCTATGTAAGCCTATGTGTATATATACGTAAGTTTATGTGTGTGTTTGAATGTATTCATATAAATAAATAAATATATATATATATATATATATATA
>NC_068991.1:27724684-27726250 GCF_001194135.2 Octopus bimaculoides
TAACAGAATGAGATGAAAATCCAAGGCTGTGAAAGATTTCAGAACATTTATAAAGAAGTCTTACAGCTGTTTCGGGATATTTTATATATCCCTTCATCGGAGACGGTGCGAGAAGATGATTAAGCAATAATTATTCTCGAAAAGATATGAAATAGAGAGTGAAGTGGAGGAATGAAAAGCAGACGTGAGATATGCAGGGATAGTGCATCTGCAGTTCCATTATTTAAGTAGAATGGTATACGTTTCCTGTACCTTGTGTGTAAGTTCCAATAGTATTTAAAATTGGTCATTCCAAGCAAAGGATTTGTAAACGGTGTTATTTGATCGAGGGTTTTTTTATGTGACTTAAAAGTTGGGAATGTGTATATACATATGTGTGTGTGCATGTGTGTGTGTGTGTATGTGTGTATGTGTTATATATATATCTATATATATGTATATATATATATTCTTTCTTTTATTCTTTTACTTGTTTCAGTCATTTGACTGCGGCCATGCTGGAGCACCGCCTTTAGTCAAGCAAATCGACCCTTGGACTTATTTTTTGTAAGCCTAGTACTTATTCCATCATTCTCTTTTGCCGAACCGCTAAGTCACGTGGACGTAAACCACACCGCATCGGTTGTCAAACGATGTTGGGGGGCAAACACAGAAACACACACACATACACACAAACAAAGACACAAATACACACACACACACACACATATATATATATATATATATATATATATATATAGTTGGAATGTACAGAAAAATAAAAGACGAAGACAGGTGTATAAACAACAAACGTGTGTATTAGTTTAACGCTCGGGGAGGTGAGAAAGTCTTTTACGTTTCGATGTTATGCTCTTCAACAGAGAGGAACAGGAGAAAAAAAAACAGAGAGAGAATAAAAAAAGCTTTTGGAGCTAACAGTCAATCATTGCATATAAATATATATATACGACGGGTTTCTTTCAGTTTCCGTCTACCAAATACGCTCACAAGGCTTTGCTCGGCCCAAGGCTACAGTAGAAGACACTTGCACAAGGTGTCGCGCAGTGGGACTGTATCTGGAACCATGTGGTTGGTAAGCAAGCTACTTACCACACAGCCACTTTGTATATTTCTTCCTTCTCTTTTTCTCTTTTACTTGTTTCAGTCATTTGACTGCGACCATGCTGGAGTACCGCCTTGGTCGAGCAAATCGACCCCAGGACTTATTCTTTGGAAGCCTAGTACCTATTCTATCGGTCTCTTTTGCCGAACCGCTAAATTACGGGGACGTAAATACACCACCACTGGTTGTCAAGCGATGTTGGGAGACAAGCATAGACACACAAACATATACACACACATACATATATATATACATATATATGACGGGCTTCTTTCAGTTTCCGTCTACCAAATCCACTCACAAGGCTTTGGTCGGCCCGAGGCTATGGAAGGAGACACTTGCCCAAGGTGCCACGCAGTGGGAATGAACCCGGAACCATGTGGCTCCGGATTCATTCAAGCTACTTACTACACAGTCACTCCTGCGCCTGAAAAAGAATTTCTAGCTTCCGGTCAGCCATTGTT
>NC_068991.1:27726524-27728216 GCF_001194135.2 Octopus bimaculoides
TATACAAACATATATACATATACATATATATATATACATACATTATATATATTCATATGAATTAGGTACTTATGTTGAGGCACCAGAATTTAGTACAGTGTTATCCATACAGTATTATCCATACAGTATTATCCATACAGTATTATCCATACAGTTGAAGAAGAAGAAGAAGAAGAAGAAGAAGAAGAAGAAGAAGAATACTGCAACTATAACGTAAACCCCCAAAATGAGAATAGTAGTATTGATGATGATGTGGATAATAGAAGTGACGGTGGTAGTACTTCTAATATAAACAATATGGATTGTAGTTCCGATGCCTATACAAGCATGGAAATTATTGGTATGCCTGTTGATGTAGAGGCAGATTTAAATGATACTACGATTGAGCAGGAGGTAGAAAATAACAGACGTGAACATAACATACTTGATAATAGAAATATTAATAGTGAAAATATTAATAATAATAATATAAATCTTAATAATACTAATATTAATAGTAATATTTCTCCTAGTTGCAATTGTAGAGTTAAATCCCGCTGTCCGTTATTAGGCCGATGTCTTACCCAGAACGTAATTTATAAACGTACAATAATAACTACAACTAGTAATTTTATATATATTGGTTGTTCGATTAATATGAAACAACGTCTATACAACCACATGTCCACTTTTAAACTTAAACATAAGGCGAATTGTACGTCATTATCTAGTAAGATTTGGGAATTGAAGGAAAGCAAAATTGGGTTTAGCCTTAAATGGGAACTAACAAGACAAGCACAGCCTTGTAGAAATAGCAAATATGGGTGTGAGCTGTGCTCTATGGAAGCATATAATATTTTTAAGCATAAAGATAAGGGCAACCTGATTAATAATAGATTAGACCTTAGCGTACATAGCGTCACCCGTACTTTTAAATACTTTCGAAAGTAGCACTTTATAGGGCTTGTGATTAAACTGATTTTAATGAAAACTTACTTTAATATTTTTAGTCTGAAATTAAAGCACATTGCATATATTACAATATAATAAAAGCTATATAGTATAGTTAGTTAGTGTGCTGAACAAAATTACTATACTATCCATATGAATTTTCCTGCGTAGTTGATCAGATTTCATCATGGTTTTAGTAATTACTTTATTTATCCCTTCCTTAAAGTGTTCCACACTCCTGATCTTAGTATTTATAAGGGCCTTTATGTAAGTAGCCCTTCTAATTAAGTACCCTTAAGAAACTATAATATCATGTACGGAGTAACACTAAAATCTTTTAAAACCTATAATATATCTCTTAGTTTATAATTAGTATATAGTTAGCATGTCCTATAACATAAATACTCCTTTAGTTAATACCAGATATCGGTCTTTATATATACTAGCTAAATAAGTAAATAAACAATTTTTAGTTTAAATACTTGAATTATTATACATGTTCTATAAGTCTTCTCTATTGATGTTAATAAGGTATATATACTTCATGATGGTTTTAGTGATTAAGCTATTTTTTATTCCTTTTCTATGATGTTCTACTCTACCTGATCATTTTATTATTTTTTAATAGCCTTTATGAAATAAACCTCTTGATTTTGTTTTTGGTTTTATCCTACCAAATTCTGGTGCCTCAAACATTTTAAGTACCACATTTAATCATGATTAAATCTATATTATTCATACACACACACACACACACACACA
>NC_068991.1:27729315-27730575 GCF_001194135.2 Octopus bimaculoides
GTGTGTGTGTTTATCTGTCTGTCTGTATGTATGTATGTATGTATGTATGTATGTATGTATGTATGTTTACACTAACAAGTGTCATTGCGCATTCGTGCATGTATGCATTTTATTGTTTTTGTTTTCGCTTTCATTATTTATGTGGGCATGTGTGCATACAAACACTTGTAATGTCACTGCCTTGTATACACATACACACACACACACACACACACACACACACATATACACATGTATACATACATATAAATACACAGACACGCATATATATGTGTGTGTGTGTGTGTGTGTGTGTGTGTGTGTGTGTGTGTGTGTGTGTGTGTGTGTGTGTGTGTGTGTGTGTAATTAGAGTGTAGATTTTAATTTAAAAATTATTAATCTTAAATCTAAACTGCATTTTGGGTTTGTCCACGGTAGTATGCCGGCAACGCACGTTCACTGCTTATGGCTACCTGGCGTCATCCACAGTAATTGCAGAAACGTCGCTGGATCTACGTTAGGAATTCCACAGTGCATGTTCAGTATAGTGGAAACAATTGATACGGAAAACAGAATATACTGGAAACTTAATTTATCACAGCAGTCGTTTCGACACACCCTGCACCGCTCTCTGCAGGTAGGAAACTATACAATGAATTCCAAACTACCTCACAGTGCAGAGACATCTCTTCAGGCATTTTTCGTTACATAATTGACGTTTTGCTCTTAAGCTTAACTAGAGCATTTTGATGGCAGTCGTATCTATTTCTACTATATATATCAGAAAGAAAGGGATTTAAAAATTCAGGCGCATATCAATAAAGTACACAGTTTCAAAATAATTTTGTTAATAGTATCCAACAATCAAATACCAGTAAATGTAAGTATAATACATATTCAAGATAATTCCTCATGTATGGCAAGTAGATGCAAATATCATTTAGAAGTGTTTCGAGAAATTCAGAGTATTTGACAACAAAAATGCGCATAGAGAAAATTACATCTTTACTGTGGAATTCACCTTATAAAGCGAACAATTGTTTCTATTGTGTTAATATATCATGATTGATCATTGACAAAACATTCAATTTTTTTTCTCCGTGTTTTTCTCCTTGTTTTCTCCGTATTCTTTCTGTTGAAGAGCGTAGCTAGAAACGTTAAAGACTTTCTGTATTCCCGAGCGTCAAACTAATACACCCTTTTGTTGTTTACACTACCTGTCCTCGTTTGTTGTTGTTTTTTCGTAAATTCTCCCTTAATATATATATATATATATATATA
>NC_068991.1:27731345-27732761 GCF_001194135.2 Octopus bimaculoides
ATATATATATATATATATATATATATATATATAATATACTATTGTTGGTGCTGCTCTATTGATCCTTCATCTGGGATGATAGCACAGTTTGAAACCGTGCCTTTTGTTACGTTTTAGGATATTATATGAATAGTTATTATTTTGGGACTATATTGGTCCCTAAGATCGTTACACATTAACTGACATTCCTACCTAAATACTTACAAATACACATACACACATACACACATACACACACACACACTTATTGTATTGTGCACTGTACTATATTACACTATATATTTTTGCAACGTAGATCTCGTCAAGAATGACAGTATTTATTTGAGTATAGAATAAATTTTGCCAATAATGTTTGTGGAAGAGTAACAACATAGGTAATGCATTACCTTATATATAAGACTTAGACATCGTTATATCTAAGCAAATAGAAGTAAAAGCAATTAGAGAAAGGGATAAATATATATGTATGTCTGTTGGCATCTAAATAGATAGATATTCAGACAGACAGATATCCTTTCTAATATATGTACAAGGCTTGAAATTTTGGTAGAGTGGCTAGACGATTATATTGACCCCCAGTGCTCAACTGGTACTTGTTTTGATCAACTCCGAAAGGATGAAACGCAAAGTCAACCTCGGCGGATTTGAACTCCGAACATGCAACAATCTTCCATCTTTTCTCGAATGCCCTTTGCGACAAGCATCTCCTCTCCAGCTTAATTTTCTTTTTCAGGAGGAAAAGGAAAAAGTTAATCAACCCAAGGCTGGAGATGGAAGATGCCCTTCACAATCCCTTTCACTCACGTCTTCCATACACCTTCCTTCCCTATAGCCACTACACAGAGGAAACAA
This sequence comes from Octopus bimaculoides, assembly GCF_001194135.2. Lineage (NCBI taxonomy): Eukaryota > Metazoa > Mollusca > Cephalopoda > Octopoda > Octopodidae > Octopus > Octopus bimaculoides. Next base: position 27,732,198 of record NC_068991.1, read on the forward strand.
GCCTGCTATTCCCTGTTCAGAGAAGTCGGCGGAACAATCTTAATTATAGACTCGAGTGACAGACGGGACAGCAGTTGCTCGACATAAATCCATAGCTCCGAAATCTTCGGACACTGCACAATTGCGTGCAGAACAGTTTCACTGATCTGCCCGCATCTTGGGCATGATGGCGTGAATGAAGAACCATGCCTGTAGAGTTTAACCTTAACAGGTAAGGCTCCTCGGTAATATTGCCATGCCAAGGACTTCTGGTAATTATCCATAGGCCCTGGGCCGAATGTTCTCCGGTACAGGCCAGCAAATTGACCATCATCGAAGCCCAGGATTTCTCCTAGAGCGTCGTCACACTCGAACTCTACCAACCCTCTATAAAATGACGAGCTGGAACTCCCGCCGCAGGCGCTGCCCGCTTGGGAGAGGAGCAAGAGTGCCTGACGGCCCTCTGCTTGCGAAGCACTCAACTTCGGTCTACGCTTAATCTATGGGTTCAGTTCACTAAAATAGATGAATCGCGGAAGCAACAGTCTGACGAACGGAGACCACACCTGCTCACCGTTCATGTAG
>NC_068991.1:27733305-27734060 GCF_001194135.2 Octopus bimaculoides
AGACAGACAGACAGACAGACAGACAGACAGACAGACAGAGGAAGGGACATAGAAAGAGTGAGTATGTATACATACACACACACACATACACACACACAGAGCTTTAAAGCAATTGGTTTAGATAATACAACAAATTCACGAATTCTCCCTATTTTCGATAGGATTAAGCAGGTAAGATATTTGTCTTTTATATTTACATTCCTTACAGTTTAAACTATATGACATATGGTCATGTACTAATGAATGCCAGTTCGACATTGCTTTATCAACAGCGCTAAAAGTTACACCAATTTTTCTGGGAAGAATTCCTTATGAGTATAAAATAAATAGCTTCGCACCTCAATTCTTGGAAAACTGATTTATTAACCACTACCAAACCGACCAATTATCTTCGCAACATGTCTTGTCTTCTTCAATGTTACGTATTCCTGCAGAGAAGTAATACGCAAAACGGCAGCAATAAGGCGTCTTCAGCTTCAGAATTGCAATTCTTACACACTGCATATAAATACATTACCGTCATTACAACAGTTGTCACTTTATATTTACTATGATAAAGCAAGGACGGAGTCAGTAGTCGAAGTTACACTACAGCCACCTTAATGTAACACGTACGATCTAATGTACTTCTATCTCTGTATTGAGATAACCTTGACTCTCAGTCCCTTCTTATACATCTTTTCTGAATCTCTCCACCAAATCTCATACACTCGTAAGTATACATACATATATATATATGTATATATGTATATATA
>NC_068991.1:27734342-27742759 GCF_001194135.2 Octopus bimaculoides
TATATATATACATATATATCTTTATATGTATGTATGTATGTATGTATGTATGTATGTGTATACATATATAGGCGCAGGCATAGCTATGTAGTAAGGAGCTTGCTTCCCAGCCACATGGTTCCGGGTTCAGTCCCACAACGTGCAATCTTGGGCAAGTGTCTTCTACTATTGCCTCGTGTCGATCAATGCCTTGTGAATGGATCTGGTAGACAGAAACTGAAAGAAGACCGTCTTGTGTATGTGTGTGTGTGTGTGCGTGCGTGCGTGCGTAGTTGCTTGCGTCTTTGTGTCTGTGTTTGTTCTCCACTGTCGCTTGACAACAGTAACTTAGCAGTTCGGCAAAAAAATCCGATTGAATAAGTACAAGGCTTGAAAAAATAATAAGTCCTAAGGTCGATTTGTTCGACTAAAACTTTTCAAGGTGGTTCCCCACCATGGCCGCAGTCAAATTACTGAAACAAGTAAAAGAAAAAAGAAGATACATATGCAAATAGATAGATAGATAGATAGATAGATAGATAGATAGATAGATAGATAGATAGATAGATAGATAGATAGAACAGTTTGACACCAGCATCTGACTCTCTCGCTACTGAAACTAGTCGTACTTGCGTATTTTTTTACGGAAACACACAGCACGAAACGATAAATGAAGAGGGTCAATAAGATCCCTTTCACACTGGGGTCGATGTAAATGACTAACTCTCTTCCCAGAAATTGCTGGCCTTGCGCCAAAATTTGAAACCAATATTAAATGAGAGTCACAATGCAGTGAGGGGGCAGAATCGTTGGCACGCTGGCCAAAATGCTTCGCAGCATCTCGTCCATGTTCATGTTCTGAATTCAAATTTCGCAAAGATCGACTTTACATTTCATTCTTGCGGGGTCGATAAAATAAGTACCAGTTGAGCACTGGGGTTGATATAATCGACTTATCCCCTTATCCGAAGTTACTGGCCTTGTGCCAAAATTTGAAACCAATATTAACTGGGAGACAAATACTAAAGGAACTGTTTAGGTGCATCTATCGTCCCCCTCCTATCTCTTTGTTCACAGTACCATGTAAAAGTCTTCACCGGTCATTTAGAGAAGCACTGTTCTGAAGCAAGGAAGTTGACATAATGTTGAGTGGTGGCCACTTGTATTTCAGAAGTTTTTGAAGTAAGAATGTCCAAATGTTAATAATTATTAGGTAAACAAAACAGAACAAATTGGGTTTGTTTGTTATTAATATCATTTTCCGAAGACAGTGAGCTGACAGAATCGTTAGCACGTTGGACAAAACGCTTAGCGGCATTTCGTCCGTCTTAGCGTTCTGAGTTCAAATTCCGCCGAAGTCGACTTCACCTTTCATCCTTTCGGAGCACTGGGGTTTATGTAATTGACTTGCCCTTTCCCACGAAATTGCTGCCCTTGTGCCAGAATTTGAAATCGAATAAACTTGAAAACGAATAAACTTAATATTATAAATAACTTCTTGTTAGCTACGACAACACTTACAACGTCGACAATAATAATTGGCTTCGAAATGTGAATAAGTAAATCAACAAAACTGGATATATGCTACATGTGAATGTAAATTTCTTTCAAATTTTAACACAAGCCCAGTAATTTTGAGGGGAGGGGTAAGTCCGTTACACTGACTCCAGTACTTGACTGGTACTTATTTTATCGACTCCGAACAGATGAAAGGTAAGGTAAAGTCGACCTCAGCGTGATTAAAAGTCAGAACATAAAGCCGGATGAATTATTACAAAGCAGATTATCCAGCGTGGTAACAATTCTTCCCACTCGCCGTCCTGTCTAAAAAATGTAAATTATAAATAGTAAACAAAAAAAGCATATTTTCATAATGTTTATAATTCTGTTTCAATTTTTATCCATGTAAATATTACATATAATCAGAGTCGGTCAGGAACAAAACAAATTCGAATCAGAATATAACATCTAAACAGCAACCAATCACAGAACACTTACCTGATGACTTCTTTGTTTGTTGTCCATAAATTCAAAGATGGTCTTTCAGAAACGACAGATGGAGATTTACAATCCAGCGTTTCGGGAACTTGAAGTTCACTGGCAATTTTATTATTTTCCCCTTCAACATTATTTTCCACCGAACTACGACCTAATTGAGCATCTTGAGAGCTTTCTGTTACTAAACCAGGTTCTTCCGTCTTCTGATCTAATAAAGGGCTTGACGTAGTATCTGTTACCAAACTTTCTGTGTCAGCCATCTTAAATCAAAATGGCAGTGATGTTTATTTTCCGGGGGGCTTTTTATTGCAATTCTTTTCCTTTCTTTCTTACTTCACTGTTTGTTGGGTTGAGTCTTTTATGTTGTTGTTGTTGTTTCTTTCTCTTTTTCCTTGTTCACTTTTTACAATCTTGTAATGGAAAATAGAATTTGCCAGTGGCTTGGTTTGCAAGAAATTGTTTTATTTCCTTCCACCTTTCGAATAATATTTTGTACTGAGAGGTAGAAATTTTTTTTTCACAAACTTACAAGTGACACCGTGCGCTCAGTGTCTGTGTTGCTTTCTTCTTTCTCCTCGTGTGGCTGTACATGTATATGTGTACTCTGTGACATCTTGTGATGATATCGTTCGATATATCTTGTGATGAGAAAAGAGAGTTTCTTCACACAAACTTGCAGGTGTCCGTCTCCCTCTCTCTCTCTCTCTCTCTCTCTCTCTCTCTCTCTCTCTCTCTCTCTCTCTCTCTCTCTCTCTCTCTCTCTCTCTCTCTCTCTCATTCTCTCTTTCTCTCTCTCTCTCTTTCTCGCTTTCTTTCTCTCTCCCCTCCCCTTCTCTCTCTCTCTCCATCGTTTTCCCTCTCCCTGTTTATATATTTATCATCTTTTGTCATAGCAACTGTCTAACTAACCTACCAACCGTGTCTGTGTTTCATGTAGAACTATTTTAAGTCTCATTCCTCTCCTACTCTCAGTCTCCGTCACTGTTTTTGGCTGTATATATGTATGTATGTATGTATGTATGTATGTATGTACGTGTTTCTATATGCATATACATGTATGTGTGCGTGCATGAAAATATGTGTGTGTATGCATAGACATGTTTGTGTGTGTGTGCTTTGTATCTGTTTTTTTCTCATCCAAGAGAAATAACTACACAGTCATATTTCACTTGTTTTATCTCAAATCCACCCGTCTGTTGCTTTTTGCTTCCCCTCCACCATTTCATTATCTTTCGACAGATGTGGGTGGGTGGGTTTGGTGGTGGTGCATGTGCGCGTGTACAATGTTTTGGTTTATTCGCTATATTCTTTGTGTATGTATGGCTCATGTCCACTTTACCTCTTATGCTTTCCCCGATTTCCTTTGCAGTCTCTCTTTCAAATATTACATTACATTTTCCTTTTCCTTCTCTCTCTCTCTCACCGCCTCCACCATTCTCTATCTTTCCATCTATGTAACTATCTATCGCTTCCTCTTTCTCTTTTTCTCTCTTCCCTATTTTCCCTCTCTCTCTCTCTCTCTCTTTCATTCTCTCTCTCTCTCTCCCTCTTTCTTTCCCTTTTCATCGTCTCTTCTCTATCTTCCCATTTGTATCTCTCTTTCTCTCTCTTCCTCTCTCATGCTTCCATTCGGCCACATTCTATTTCTCTCCATAACCAACCTGTAATATATGCAACTCTTGCCACATTAACCACAAACCGTTCTAAACGTTGTATCATAAATTATTCATTTCCTCATTAAATACTAACAGTTTTTCTTTCTCTTATTTTCCTTTTTATGTTTTTAATACGAGATCCCTCTAGACTCTTTCCCCGCTTCCTTGATGCACACCACACACCTGCCATTTGGTAGATGTTCTCGTTTCGTTCGACTCCTTTCCCCAGCCAAAGCCCTGCCACTCGCTGTTCTGTTCCTCACGCGGATTAATGCATGTGTCCACTCCATTGACTCTTTAATGAACTGTTAATTTCGAGGAAATGATAAATGTGTTGTTTAAATGTGATCAAAGATTGAATAGTGGGTGGGGGGGCATTTGGTTTGGGGAGGAAAAAGCGGAATCAGAAACAGAGAGACAGACAGACAGACAGACAAGACAGACAAGACACACAGAGAGAGTGGTGGAAGTGGAGTAGAAGGAAGAGAATGGAAAGAAGAAGAAGAAGAAGAAGAAGAAGAAGAAGAAGAAGAAGAAGAAGAAGAAGAAGAAGAAGAAGAAGAAGAAGAAGAAGAAGAAGAAGAGGACGACGACGATAATGATGATGATGATGATGATGATGATGATGATGAAGATGATACGCATACGTGGTGGTGGCGGCGGCGGCGGTGGTGGTGGTGATGGTGGCGAGAGAGAGATAGAGATAATAGTGAGAGTTAAGAAAAACTTTGAAGCCGAATTTAAGTCTTTACAATGAGCTTTCAATGGATCCTTATCATTAGGTTAATGTATTCATTATTGTGTATTATGTCGTGGAGAAAAAGAGAGGCCCAGCGTTTCGGACATTTGTCAATTGTCGAAAAGAGATAGAGAGAAATACAAATCTTTTCGCTCGGCTGTATAAATTGTAGATGAGAAAATGAAGTTGAGAAAAGGTCTCGAGAGCGAAATGTGGAAACTGAATGAGAAAGTTAGTGTGAGCTAATGAGTTGTGTGGGCGGTGATGAGTAATGAAGACGTTAAACAATGGAGGTGAATGGAAAATGTGGTGAAAAGGTGATCAAAGTAGTTGTAAGATACCCTCTCTCTCTCTTATCTTAGAAGAGAGAAGAGAAAGAGATGGTTGAACACGCTAAGGAGGATAAAAACAAAGACACATTATACGATAAAACGAAGAGTGAGCGACCCGGCAATAATGGTTCTAAGCAATGAATAAATAAAAGTTCGTAAGAGAAAAATAAAACTAAATAATTGATAGTTCGAAGTTGAAAAAGCTTGATGCCATTATGAGCAGATATCTCCCACGTTTTACTTCTTCCCACATAGTACAACTCCTACACTACTCACACCACTAAACAACACTACTACACACTCCACCCACCACACAACAAACCCACACCTCCCACTCTGTACAAACCAACTCCCACACTGCACTAGCCTTAGAGGACTTTGCAAGTATAGGCCCCACTGAAGAATCCATACATATTCTTACCTATGAGTGTATAGATTGCTTCGTGTGCAACTGAAGTTAGCACTTCATTTGTAATATCAGTTATGCAAGGCAACAAGCAGTAAATATGTGCCTATAAATACTGGATGTTCGTGTTGGGTGTTTATCCAATTTTCAAATTTACTAAAGCCCAAGAGGATGTAAGTCAATTATATTGAACCAAGTCTTCAAACTGGTACTTATTTTATTGACCCTGAAAGGATGAAAGGCAAAGTCGACCTCGAAGGAATTTGAACTCAGAACGTAAAGACGGGCGAAATGCTGCTAAGCAATTTCGCCCGACATGCAAACGATTCTGCCAGCTCGACGCCTTTACAACATGTCTAATACTGATTTCAAATTTTGACACAAGGCCAGCAACATGTCTGATATTAATTGTATTACAAGAATGTTCATAAAGATGCTTTCTGCTTTCATACAGAAAATACGGCCAAATTTGTCACTCTCCCGTATGTTTTCTACGAATCTTTCTGATGAGCGTATACGCTATCCTTCTCCTGTAAATTTCTTCCATCTAGATCAGTGGTTCCAAACCATTTTTTACCTATGGACACCTTTGATACCTGTTTTATTCTACTGAACTCTAATAAGCATTGGATGATTTAAAAAGTCCCATTATATTTTTATGATTAATCATTATTAAGAATTGTATAAAAAAAATTGTTAAAATATGTTTTGTGTATTGTAGAAGTTTAACCAATTTATTGCAGATAAATTTTAACAGTAAAATTTTATGTGGAGCCCCAAGTGTCATGGGAACTCTGGTTGAGAACCATTGTTCTGGCTGTTTAGCGATCCAGTCAAATTTTCGATCAGAATGGGTTATTTTATTTGTGAGTTTTTACGACACCATAGATATGTACTTGCAAACGCTCCTTCAACGTGAAACGGAATGCAACCCATTTAAGTGTTTTGCATCGGTAATTAATTTATCAAGTTCTATGTTCAATTGCGCAGTGTTTATATCTTTTTATACTACCTTCACACCGAAATAAATATCTTGGAATTAACGGCTAAAGAAGTGTATATCTGGCGATGATGATATCATCACTAATAGCATTCTACCCATGGCCCTTACAGCCTACAATAAAACGCAGTTCAAAATAGAACATTAAAACCAAATTCAATCCGAAAGTAAGAGAGAGGAGTACTAGAAACATTGATATATCTAGGAATGTTATTACTCCAAAATAAGCTCAAAGGATAATATAAAAATATGAAAACCATTAATAAATAGATTAAACGCAAATACAGTCCTATCTTTGAAACTTCAATGTTCTAAAAAAAAATTTTTTTCTAATTTGTGTGTGTGTGTCTGTACTGATATTGATATATTGTCAACAACCGGAAATTACAACATCACGACAGTGTCTACCACAAAACCACCTCAACCAATAAATGTTAAAATCTTATCGCGATACTTAGCGTCCTGCACATTGGCACAAAGAAATAAAATGATAGAATAAATCTATGATCGATCTAAATAACTTGGTATAATTATCATGTTGTCAGTGATAGCTGAATAAAGATAAGCAAGTCCGGAATTATTAACGAGAGATAAATTCAAACACTTTCAGGTATTTAACACAAGTTTCTACTGGTTTCGATCGGTGGATGCTGGGTCAAGAAGTTGGGCTACAGGAGAGTTAAGGCGGCGAATTGGCAGAAACGTTAGGACGCCAGACCAAAAGTGCATAGCGGCATTTCGTCTGTCTTCATGTTTCGCCGAGGTCGACTTTACCTTTTATTCTTCCGGGGTCGATAAAATAACTGCCAGTTAAGCACTGGGGCCGATGTAATCGACTTGTCCCCGTCCCAAAATCGCTGGCCTTGAGCCAAAATTTGAAACCAGTATCTATATAAACATTAAGGCGGAGAACTAACAGAGTCGTTACTGCGCAGGGCAAAATGCTTAGCGGCATTTCGTCCGTCTTTATGTTCTAAATACAAATGCAACCGAGGTTGACTTTGCCTTTCATCCCTCGGAATCGATAAAATAGGTACCAGTGGAGAACTGAGGATCAACGTAATCGATTCCTCGTCCAAAACTGCTGACCTTGTGCTAAAATTTGAAATCAATATATGTGCGAGTATTTGTCCGTTGAAACAATAGGTTTCTTGAAGCATGACCTGTTGTGGTGATAGTGTGTTAATATAGAAGAGAGGCGTTATAAAATGTGTTGGAACCAGTTATATCAAATGTGATGGAGCATTAAGCTTCAGAAAGAAAGAAGAAGAAAAAAACAAAACTAAGATAACCATTTCTTTCGTGACCAGCTATTTGATTAAATATTAAAAAGGTCCACATATTCACTCATTCGTGGATGTGGATGTGAGTGTAGGATTGTGTATGTGTGTATGCGCGTGTGTGTATAAGTGTGTATTAAGTGTGTATTATGCTTGCATGCGCGTAGTGTTTCGTGTGTGTTTATGTGTATTATACATGTTAGTGTGTGGTTTTGTGAATGTGTGTATCATGCATGTGTGAATGTGTACTATGCATGAGTGTTTGTGGTTTTGTGTGTGTGTGTGTGTGTGTATGTGTGTGTGTGGCTTTGTGTTTGTGGTTTTGTGTGCATTATACGCGTATGTGTGTAGTTTTGTATTTGCGTGTATTATGGATGTTCGTTTGCGAGTGCATGTGTGCGTTACTAAGGCGCCATTGAAGTTTCAGAGAGTGATTGCAAATAAACAACATTACTAACCCTAACTACTCTCCGCATAACAACAACAACAACAACGGTGTCGACGACGATACCACCACCAACAACAACAACATCAACAACATGAACTGTGTCAATCCTATACTGGACCCTCAATGTCTCCTCTGCAAACCACGATAAATTACAAAGAAACGCCAGATAATGAAGCATAAACTAAATTAAAATGAACGACCACTAAAAAGGACATGTGAGGGGCACGAATTGTTGTCGCAGTATATTTCAACTGCTTCCATGTATTATTTTTTTCTTTATTCTTTTATTCGTTTCAATAAAAGGACTTCGTCATGCTAGGGCATCAACTAGTAGGGTTAGCCGAAACAAACGGAACCCCAGGATTTACTTTAAGTTTCCTAAATTTCTGTTGTCTTTTCGAAGGAGGTATTGAACTGCTATGTAATGAGGTCGGAAAAAATCTAACACCAGTTTTCAAGTGATGGTGGGTGACGAACACTAACTCAAAGGCGCACGCATACGGCACATACATACATGTGTGTGTGTGTGTGTGTGTGTGTGTGTGTGTGTGTGTGTGTGTGTGTGTGTGTGTGTGTGTGT
>NC_068991.1:27743393-27747749 GCF_001194135.2 Octopus bimaculoides
CTCTCTCTCTCTCTCTCTCTCTCTCTCTCTCTCTCTCTCTCTCTCTCCAATTCAGCTCAGAAACAACACATATACATAACTGCAACATCAGTAGCCTCACTTGTTGGCCTCTAGCACAGTGCTGGAGTGTACGTCCCCAGTAATAAATGTAGAGGAACAGTAACCGTCGATCTTTAACTGAATCCCCACTTCGTTACTACTGGTGAGACCACCACCACAAACTACAAGGGTTAAGAAATAAACTAGAGAGACTGCAACGTTTCCAAACGGTCACACTATAACCGATATGATTTATCCGTGAAGAATGTTCCTCGTGAGGTGGAAACAGGATAAAACTGGTAAGATGCTTTTGTGAATCATCCTTAGTTGTATGGTCGTGACTACCTGAGTTTCATATTACAGGGTACATGTGGTTTGTAAAAATTCCAAAATTTTGATATTATCACCACCAAATAAACACAGTTCGTGTGCCGAGAAAGTGTGTCGAGAGCCTATTGCCGTTTTCATCCACTTTGTGCAGTGAATAAGGGTTTTCAGCAATGTTTATAACCAAAAACAAATTGCACCTCTATCAATTTAGAATTATTATCAATTTAGTAGTGGGGGAGGCTCGTTGAAACTGTGCCTTAAACTGAGTTACTTTTTAGAAGGAGCCAAGCTAATTAATTTCATTAAAGTTAACATAAAATAAAATGAAATGAACGAATTGATTTCATACTTAGACAGAAGGCCAGAATTTGTTCGTGGCGTAGCGCAATCGATTATATGGGACTCCAGAACTTGATATGTACTTTGTTTTATCGATTACGGAACGATGAATGGCAAACTTAACAGCAGCGAGGTTTTAACACTCAGAAAACAATAATTGCGATGAGTGGTACAAGGGTCTCAATTTCATTTCTAAATTTGTGAACTAGCTCAGCTCTAGCCGCGTAGTCGATGAACATCACACTTTGCTGATGATGTTTTAGAACATTTTCTTGGCTCCTTCACACACTGATTCGATCCTGTTGGTTTTATCTTGAGAATGAAGTCTTGTATATGCACCCTCACTTCATAGGATGGGCATAAACGTGGTACATTTCTCATTAAGCATTCGAGATATCTAGATATTTAGTTTTGCATTTGTTGAAATTGTAGAGCTCCGAAAAACTAAATGGTAAGTGATCATAATTCTCCTATAATACACGTGGGGAAGTTGTTTCTTGTCTTCTACAGGATGTACCCATAGTTCGGTATCTAGAACGGACAGTCTTCTGTTGGAGAATTCGAACCTTGAAACCTTGATAGATGATGTTCGCTATGTATTCAATATTTTCCATAATATTTTTCTGTTTCCTGACGACCACCTTCTTTTAATCCCAATGTTTTTGTCGTGAATATACTCTAAGGACATTGCCACAAGAGTGGGTCTCTCCGTTACGTACTGAATTACTTACGCCACCCTGCTCCAATACTAACTTCTACAGCCGCACTCGGATCTGTTCAATCTCAAGCACAGATTTTTTAATTAATTTTTTTTAACTAAACACTTTGAAATTTCGGATAAAACCAACAGGATCGAATCAGTGTGTGAAGGAGCCAAGAAAAGTGTCACGTAGAATACGGCTTACTCTTAGCGTTTTTGACAAAATTTTGTATTTTAGAAGTTATTTCGTGTTAAAGTCGTCGTATTTGGGTAATTTCAACCAATCAATGACGTGTATTCAGCCGAAGAAAGTTCCTGCTGCTGTTTGCGAACAACTTTCGGCCCATTTTTACAAAATTATTACTGAGACAGACCAACGACGGAGCCTATATGTGGTTGCACGACCTGCTAGAAAAAGTAGTCAAACTTTTTTCATTTACAGAATAGAAAAACCTCTGACACATTCAACCAGTATCCGAAGTTTCAAACTGTTTAGTTGATTGACAAGATTCGTGAAACTACTCACGTACAACACTGGATATTAGCTATATGTACCGAGTTCCCATAATATTTTCTATTGATTTCATACGAAAATCTGAATAAATTACGCTAGTCAAGGGAATCCCAATATTTGGAATATGGATACTTGCTATCTTTAACTTTAGCTGCTACATCATTCTGTGAATAATATTGCTTTAACTACAGGATAGCTCTGATTGGAATGGATCTGTGAGAAAAGGCATTCCAGCCATAACCATTTTGTCTTATTCTTTTCTAGAAGTAATGAATTCCTAAACAAACATTATAAAATAATATAAACTTGCTTTTTTTTTTTTCTTGAAGACGGAAATTTCATTTTGTTCTTTTTGTTAGGAAGATTTGGTTGCTCTTTCTCGCAACTCGAGCGACCAGGTAAAGGCTCTCTCGTTGCCTCGTCTCGTTCCCTTCGTCACCTGTAGTTTAGTCCCGAGTTGTATCTGATTGAACAGATATGATCAAAGGCGTCCCAACTGTGACCATTCCGTCTTTCTTCCCAAATATAATGGACTCTATGTGTATATTACAGGATAGAGGTTTTTCTATTCTGTATATAAAAAAGTTTGGCTACTTTTTCTAGCAGGTCATATAACCACATACAGGCTCCGTCGTTGGTCTGCCTCAGTAATAATTTTGTTGTTATTTAGCCTCAAATCAACTCTGATACAGCAAACCTATCATCAAAGACATTCTAGCCTTCAACAAACCCTCTTTTTAGGAATAATCTAGGACATTACGTACTATGGGCATGTGATTTAGGTAGGGGGATACTTTGGCTGCTATTTTTAGCGTGTAAAGCGATCAGGTAGGGGCTCTTTCAGTGGTTCGATAGCGTGATGAGATTTTTTTACATATATGTATGTATATATATCATCGGCAGAAGTTAGAGAGTAAATCAAAAGCTGAAAGTTTCGTGTATTGGCACTTACAAAACACGAATTTGGCCATTGTCACTGTAACTTCTGCCTACTATCAATGTGTGGGTGTGTAGATAGATAGATAGATAGATAGATAGATAGATAGATAGATAGATAGATAGATAGATAGATAGATAGATAGATAGATAGATAGCCAGACAGACAGACAGACAGACAGACAGACAGACAGACAGACAGACAGACAGACAGATAGATAGATAGATAGATAGATAGATAGATAGATAGATAGATAGATACATTCTCATATATGTTGCTATAAAAACATCTCTAGTTATTAAAGAAGGGTTTTGTTAGGGGATATTTTCAGTTTAAATTTTTCTGTTGTCGAAGATTCATCGTTTTGTCAACGGACCCGGAAGTTGTTCGCAAACAGCAGCAGTAACTTTCTTCAGCTGAATACACGTCATTGGTTAAAATTACCCAAATACGACAACTTTAACACGAAATAACTTCTAAAATATAAAATTTTGTTAAAAACGTTAAGAGAGAACCGTGTTTTACGTGACACATTCAATCAGTATCCGAAGTTTCAAAGTGTTTAGTTAAAAACAAATTAATTAAAATATCTGTGCTTGAAATTGAAAAGGTCCCCGCACTCTTCTCCTGAATGCATAATTTATTATCAAATTTATATACTATGGCCCTTCGTTTTATACTAGCAGCAATAGTATGCGCTATCATATGTTTTATTTGGTTGTGGCTCATAGGAATTTGTACAAGTTTACTTTAACCTTCCTGCGCTCAAGGGGGAGTTCTTTTTGACTGCCGTAATGAAGCTGGGTGATCGATCTGCTCTAATCCGGTGGGGGAACTTTTTTGCGTTAGAACGTGGTTAAGTATCTATTGCTGCATTTAATTTTTTAACGCATAGTTCCAGTTCATCGGTATCGATATTGTCATACACAAGATCACTCCCGCAAATCATCTCTTCAAATTTCTCCATTGTATAATCAATATTTACAAATGGATATTGATCCCACTGTATCCATGCTACTTAAAATGCAATCTGTGAGATTGCAGGAATACCTGCAGTCTCTGAATCTGCAAGGGAGGTCGCCAGTGGTGCTGTGGAAGACATTCAGTGATGTCTCTTTTAATAAGTTCATGATAATCGAGAGGAAGCATCATAAACTCAAACTCACAAAGCACCAAAACAAGGAATTAAAATTCACAATACCACGAAGGGCAAGTGTCTTCTACGATAGCCTCTGGTTGACCAAAACCTTTTGAGTGGATGTAAAAAAAAAAACTTTAAACGTCGCCCGTTTAAAGTCTAGCCAGGCTCATGGGCCCGGTTTCCCGGTTTCTATGGCGTATGCGTTCCCCCCAGCTGGACGGAACGCCAAGTCCATCGCAGCGTTACTCAAGAAACAGGAAGAAAGAGTGAGAGAAAGTTGGGGCGAAAGAGTACAACAGGGGTCGCCACCATCCCCTGCCGGAGCCTCATGAAGCTTAGATGTTTTCGCTCAATAA
>NC_068991.1:27747911-27756245 GCF_001194135.2 Octopus bimaculoides
ATGTGGCTGCAAAGTGAAGATGTGTGTGTGTGTGTGTGTGTGTGTGTCTTTGTGTCTAGGTTTGTCCCACCACCCACGGCTTGACAACTGGTATTGGTGTGTTTACGTCGCCGTAACTTAGTGGTTGGTTCGGCAAAAGAAACCGATAGAGTAAGAACCAGATTTTTAAAATAGAGATCGATTCATTCGACTAAAAAATTCTTCAAGGTGGTGCTCCAGCACGGTCGCAGTCTAATAATTGAAACAAGTAAAAGATAGAAGAAAAGAGATTAGCCACCATGAAAATAGGAAAATGGATCCTATTTCGTAAAAGAGACAACATCCTAATGCTTTGGGAGAAGGAAACTTTTCACTGTGTTATTTGCTGTGACTTACCGATATGTAACCAACACCAGAAACTGGTACATCTGCAGCAAACTACAATGGATGAAACAGAGATCACTGTAATGATAATAGCAGAAACAACTACTGCTTAGACACAACTCAGCCCTGATCGAGCACGGCTATCACCAAAAGCGCTCCAGCTATAACCATCCAGTCTCTATGTATAAGCAGGATTAAACTTGAAGATATCCTAGTTATATTTTTAAGACTATAAGGTACGATTGTGACAGATTTAGCAACTATTTCTCCCTGGTCTAGAGTACACGTAGAGGCAATCTTTCGTTGGATTATATTCAGTTTTTAGGCAAGAGCTTTTGTGTGATCTCCTTAAAATTATAACCTACTGTCTTAGAAAAAGAAGTTAGGAGGATGTGGCTGTGTGGTAAGTAGCCTGCTTACCAACCACATGGTTCCATGTTCATCCCACTGCGTGGCACCTTGGGCAAGTATCTTCGACTATAGCCTCAGGCCGACCAAAGCCTTGTGAATGGATTTGGCAGACGGACACTGAAAGCAGCCCGTCGTATGTATGTATGTATGTATGTATGTCTGTGTTTGCCCCACCACCACCACCACCACCAACATCGCTTGACAACCGATGCTGGTGCATTTACGTCCCAGTAATTAGCGGTTCGACAAAAGAAACCAATAGAATAAGTACTAGGCATACATAGAATAAGTCCTGGGGTCGATTTGCTCGACTAAAGGCGGTGCTCGAGCATGGCCGCAGTCAAATGACTGAAACAAGTAAAAGAGCAAAAGAGTATGCCCTGAACGACGGAAGAGTCACAGGTGAAATTCCTATGATTGGGGGTGCAGCTAGGACAGGGATGACGAAAGACTAAAATGATAATTAGATTGAAATTCAGAAATTAGATTTAGTTCGAAGAAAGAGAGCGTCCATCTACCTAGATAATTACTTTCCTTACCATAATTATTTTTTTCGTCATCTGTTGTATCGCTATACCACTATAGCTACTTTAAAATTTGTCAAGACGATGTAGGAACGATACAATAAAATACAATAGTAAACTAAGAAAATGGTCAGATAATTACGAACTTACTTAATTCCCTTACTAGAAGTTATTTCCCATGAGTTCGAATTTGTGCAAGTTGCTTCCCTTCCTTTCATAACTTTATATAAACGATACATTACTATTTTAAGTTTACAGAAGCTGATAATCTTATCTCGTTCTCTCTTGATACCAAATATGCTAGCATTGACAGTGATCATTTGAAATATTTGGACATGGTTTAAGATCTTTACTATACTCTGCAATATGTCTGATGTTTCTGGTTGAAGCTGTTCCGTCCACATTCTCCAACGTGTTCAGTATCCGCGTACGTTCCCCTATGCACTTCAATATGCTTTTCTATTAGATGTGTGCAAATGTGTGCATGTGTGTTGTCATTGTTCAGTCCTGGATCAGCCGCACTCTAATACATCTATGATTAAAGGCATTCTATTTGTGATCACCGTGTATTTTTAGAACATATCATCGAGAACCACATTATTCATTGTACCTTTTTTTTATGTAAATGGTAAGACATAATGTCATAGAAATTTGGCTATTATTTCCAGCACATATTCGTCCCATATGTGTGTATATTATTGCAGCACTGCCCTATATTTGTATATACCATCGTATCACCATCCCTATCAGTGTATATTACAACATTACCACTCCATATACTTCTGTACCATCACTCCATTTGTATATATATTCCTATAGCACTACCCCATATCCCTATATACAACTGAATCATTGCCCTCTTATCTATATATACCCACTCCATATATGGGTATACAACCTTCCCAGCCAGCAAAACTGCATCAGGCCGATATCAAACTGATGTTGTTACCTATATCAGTCCTACATCAGAAATTGTGTCGGTTTGATTTCAGCCCAATCTCATTTTGCAACATGGCACAACATCGAGCCAACATATTCCCCAATGTTGGGCCAATATGAATTTGAAGTCAGGCCGATGTGAGATTTTGGTCTCTTACATCGGGTTGACATCAGCCCAATGTCATATTCATATAGGAATCTTGCAGGCATGAAGTGGATTCGATCCACTATACCCAAATTCTGCGTCAGAACTTTTCCCACGGTGGAACAACGGTTTTGATCTGTCAGCAGTTAGATATTTCCCAGACGCTTTTAGCTAGGCCGAAGCGGTGTCTCCACCACTTGACCCTTTCTGACCTCTTCTACTCCATCAAATCTAGAATAGAGATAACAAGACCGCCAACTAAATCCTTTGTTCTCACTATCCTTCTAGATAGCTATAAAAACAGGAGACCCCAAGCAAAGTTTCCTTTTAGTCACCAGTCGGTGACGACTCAACAGCTTAGTCACCAGTCAGTGACGACTGGACATCTAGAGCTATGGACACAAGCAGGCAGCCCCTAAAAAACAAACGGCCAGAGGGAGAAAGAAGTTTACTGTCAGCCACTGTGAGACAATGTCGCACACCTTATCATTATTACGAGCTCGCATCCTTTTCTCTTTAACACTACCATCTCTCTCTCTATAGATATTTACTACTATGAGAAAGTGTACATACCAATACAGGCCAAAAATTAACTTTCTTTACCTTACATGTTTTAAGAACTGCATTATACGATTACACTAACCTACCCGTCGTGGTATGGCAACTATGAAAGTAACAGTAAATAAAATGTTTATTACCGGCATAATGCCTCTCCCAAGGTTTAATAGTAAATAAAATATTTCTATAAAAATGTCGATCATCTTCATCGTTCATCTATTAACTTGTTTACAATTGGTAATCTCCGACACTTTAACAACATTTCCAACCGTTACATTCACATCAAGGTGACATCGGTCCAATATGAAAATGAGGTTGGGCTGATATATGGTTGTTCAACTTGAAAAGTCTCAATATCGGCCTGAGTCGATTTTGCCAAATGCCTGATCTGGCTCCGAAATACATTCAAGGATGGGCTAATTAATGCATGATTAAACATTTATACAGGTTTGACATTGGCATGTTCTCCATAGCATTGTACCAGATCCTTGGCATGAATTGCTCTGATTGTAGCCTCATCCACCCAGTGTTTGAAAATAGAAATGTAATACTGTTTCAATTTACAGCCAATGAGGACCACCCACTGCTAGGGTTCCATTTTATGACTTGAAATCTGGGAGATTCATTAAAAATGAATATATTTAAAATGTGCTGAAATAGGAAAAACACATTAAATGTAAGAGATGTCATCAATAAAATTGTATTCGAAACCACAGAGAGGAGTATTACTCACTAACCTGGTGAATGAGTAATTTGAATTGAAGACAAAACCATGTATGCAAAGCTATTCAGCCGATTGTTACCAGTGCATTGCTAAAATGGATTACCTTAAAAAATTGAGGTAACCTGTAAATGAGTTATCTTAATTTTCAATTTGTGCAGACCTGAGGTCTGTGGCAGATCCATTGTCAAGAGCAGACTTGTCCAGATTTTTTTCTCTCTCCTCCTCCGGCCACTATTTCTGTCATTGGCAATCCAAAACCATTCTCGAGTCACCAACTTAACCTCTGCTTCTGTTGCAATTTTCATAATCTTGTGAACAGCCCCTGAATTTTAATAATTATGTAACTTAAAAGTAGTTCTTAATGTGAGAATAACAAATGAACTCACATCCATTTACTCATGTACTATTCACAAAGGCAAAAATCTACTAGCATAAATTACATGGATTTTACTAATTCTACAGTTGAAAACAGATACAAACATTCATAAACGTTCACTACTGTTTTATGTCAGAAGCTACCAAAGCTAGTACATCCACTCCCCCACCCACAGTCTGGCTAAAACAGTACTCAAAGTGAATATTAATATCATCATATGCCCAGCCCAGGGCCATTTTCAGTCCCATGACCACAAATCAAAATTTTAAAATACAGTCATTTTCAATACACTGTGAGCAAAGGATAAAATATATACTCAAATGTAGGGCAAAATGTAGAATAATAGCCTTTTTGTCAAACATAAAATAACAATTAACAGTGTTCCTGCAGGTTTTTAAAAAGAAAATTCAAGGGTTTTCAAGGTTTTACAAGGGTATTTTCAAGCTAGATTCAAGGACCATCATGACCACTCCACAAAAAATTCAAGAGTTTCCAAGGACATCCTTCTGATAGAACATAACTATTTACAATACTTAGGCTCTCAAATCATATTGCTTAAATATCACCCAATCTATTTCCTCAAGTTGTTGATTAATGTGTAGCAATGTTTCCATGCCAACACTGATATGGAAACATTGCAAATATGAATTCAGATGATTGGTTAAAGTAGAACACTTTTCTTCTGTAGTTCGGGGAGTGGACTGAATATAAAACTTTTAAATAAAAATCCAAAATTTTCAAGGATTACTGTGTGTCTGGATAATTTTCAAGGGCTTTCCAAGCCTGAAATTTTACTTTTGAAATTTAAGGGTATTCAAGGAATTCAAGGACCTGCGGGAACCCTGATTAAGAAATTGGTAAGGCCTGCAGCTCAATTTTCATTTTTAGGGTTATATGTGGACACAGGCTTACCTGCATGAGGACCTGCCAGCAATTATTCTCACGTATATAACATTTGGTGTCTCAACATAGTGATTAATCACAATACTCTGAAAGCCAAACTAGCATATGTCCAGTTTTCAAAGATAATTCTTGCATTTTTTCAACAAAATCATACAGATACAGATATTGTAAGAAGTGGCTTGATGTGCCAGTTCTAAAGATATCCATAACTGTATGGTTTTACTGAGAGTCCCAAGAAATTTCAAGCTGGGTTTATTTTTTGGCCAGTTCGATTGATGATTTTGGGTAAATGGTAAACATAGATCTGAGCTCTTTCAAAAGGATATAATAGAGTGTTGGAAGCAACTGTTGTGGTTTTGAAAAAATGTGAATTATCAGCAAAAGATTACAATTCTGCTGATATTGACAACCGACATATGATTGGCTGTCGGCTGCGCAGCATATGTAATGGTGATAGCTCATCTCGAAAAATGTTCAGAAACAGGTTTCTGTTTCTGAACAGACATGCCCACAAATACAGTTCCACCTGGGATGATTTGTTGAGTCATGCTGACTGTTGGACAACCTCACCTCTCGTCTGTGATATCTAATAGTTCAGCTTAGAAAATGTAGTGCTGCCGATGACTATGTCAACAGCACTTCCTGTGTAATCAGAGCACAGATATCGATTTTGGTATTGGTAGATATTGAATTGAGTTATTGAATATCAGCATATACCAATAATACACATATCGGCTCATCCCTAGGAGATGATTATTCAATTTGGGGAATCGGGTATACAAAGGCTGATATCTTCGATACTTACTGTGAATCACTGATGAAAGTTTCAACTGGCCAAATAAAGGTTTGCCTTTTTTGCCATACCAGTTATATAGCCTGCCTAACTTTCTGGTCAGGACGTGGCATAGTATCCTTCACACTGTGTCACTAGTATTTTTACCCACCAATCACAGCAAAGTAATTAACCTGAAAATGGATGGATTCTGTTATAAAGCTTTACACTCTACAAGCTAAATGACTGATAATACATTCACACTTTATATTAAGAGAACACAAAAAAACACAGCTACCTTTGACAGTTTAGAAAATTTGTCAATCATTTCAAACATATTTGAATTATAATTATAAGGGCTTCAACAATTTTGTTTTAATGACATAGTGATAAATTTAGATATCCCAAGATATCCCAACATTAAACTACATATGGTGCACAACATACAAATAGGATCAAGTTTTGCAAATTGTTTATGCATATGATGTCCTCTTGTCAAAGGATTTAAACCCTCTGCCATTCGCTGACTTATCTTATTTTACCAATAAAACAGAACTTGTAAATCACAGTATATAAGCACCATGTTACTTTCTGAGGTTCCTGCTGGGACCTTAATCAAATAATCTTTTCACCTGAATATCAGCTTGATGCTCTTAAATACTTCTAATTACTATACATTCAAAACAAACCGAATCTGAGGTTATGAGTACCAAGATGAGCACATGATGATGGATGTGAGTTTCTTTGGTGTGTGTATGGGATATGGAAACACATGCATGTGAAGAATGAAGCAATTGTCACATGTAAGTAGACAGATCAGTTAGGGAGGGACAGAGAAGTTATTAATGAACCAGCAGGTAAAACCATGAAAGTGTAAAATGTACAACTTAACATGTCATTTTGAACTGCACCATCACTTAACTCAGCTTCCAAAGCCTCAACATCCACTTGACTCTCACAAGGGAAATGAATTGTATCAGGGAGATTTCTTGTCTCCAAAATGGAGGATGAGGATGGATTATTTTGAATTAGCTGCAGTATAGACTGCAGCATTTCCCTCTGCTGGGACTGTTCCTCTCGAATGTTTTCAATTGCGGTGAATAGCCACTGATCCTGAACTGAAATAGAAAAAATGAAGGTAGAGTAGAGTTATGAAATACTTGCTGAGTATACTTCAAGACATTAGCAGTTTAGAGATATACTGAAAATAATACACAATCAATAATAATCTCATTTCACATTTGCTTTCTAGAATTGGAGAAATCACTAAACCAACAATCAACTATCTGTAGCCTTATATAAGGTCTAGTATAACACAAATATTTATTTGCCTTTTCTAGTTTGCCATGATAGGGGTAGGGGTTTCTGTTATGTATCCTTTTGTTCGTGCTGGGATAATAAACAACTCACTGAAGGCCTTATTATGATTCTACATGTTTATTTACTTGATATGTTTACAAACAGTATATACACAGCGGAGTGATACACACTCTGCGTATCTGCCTTAGACACAGTTCATACTGCTTAGTAGATGCGCTTAACAAAATAGTACTACTAGTGGGGATGTATTCATATATACGTATACCTACGCATGCACATAGATATGAACGTGTAACATCTCTTCTTGAAAAAAAAAAGGATCTTTTGGTAATGAAAAGAATAGAAGTAATCTCCCTTACACTAATGGATTGTCAGCGCAAGGGTGGCAATCCTGCAGCAGAAACCGTGAGATTTTCTGCCCACACACATGGTTTTCTGCTTCCTAATCTAGCAGAAGTAGTTTTTTTTTTTTTTTTTTTTTTTTTTTTTTTTTTTTTTTTTTTTGTCTTTTATCGGTATCGAATCGGTGGTAAAATGTTCGGTCTCCATCTGGTGGATCTTGTGCTCTGCACTGGTGTCTGAGGTGTGTTGTTGGGCTGCTGGTGGGTGGTTGGCGCCCGTTGGGGGTGATGATTCTGCCAGCTTCGGACATTTTCGGTAGGCGTGTCGTAGACATAACTTATACCGGTCTGTGGAGGATAACACCACCTCACCCAAAGTTATGCCAATAGAGTTTTGTTCCGGAACCTTGTGTTTACAAAATTAACTGACTATGAGGTTTTCTTCTCCACTCTCTACCCCCGCCAGTTGTAGAAGGTTCTGTGCCTCAGGTCATTTCAATCTGATGAGTCACTTATACAGCTAAACGCTTTATATGCACATACAAGTCATATGGTTACCTAAAGCTGCAAGTGCCTGATCCAAATTTATTGCAGGTATGGAAATTAAATGACCGCACATTTTGACCTTGTTTTTTTTTAAATTATAGATTAATGTATTCATCATCATCATCGTCGTTGTTTAACGTCCGCTTTCCATGGGTTGGACGATTTGACTGAGGACTGGTGAAACCCGATGGCTACACCAGGCTCCAATCTGATTTGGCAGAGTTTCTACAGCTGGATGCCCTTCCTAACGCCAACCACTCCGAGAGTGTAGTGGGTGCTTTTACGTGTCACTGGAACGAAGGCCAGTCAGGCGATACTGGCAACGGCCACGCTCAAAATGGTGTATTTTATGTGCCACCCGCACAAGAGCCAGTCCAGGGGCACTAGCAACAATCTCGCTCGAAAGTTCTTA
>NC_068991.1:27756398-27759820 GCF_001194135.2 Octopus bimaculoides
AATAATAATAATAATAATAATAATAATAATAATAATAATAATAATAATAATAATAATAATAATAATAATAATAATAATAATAATAATAATAATAATAACAATAATAATAATACTTCCACCAGCAATCCAAATAACCAATGCCTTTACACACTCAACACACAATACAAGCAGTAATACAACAAAAGACTGCACCACACCTCAAGAGAAAAAAAAACTAACGCAATACAATACCAGGAAGAGTTTGCGCACTCCTAGTAACAGAAAAGAACACAATGCTGCATACATTGGAGGTGTAGCAGGTGATGCAATAGAAATTTGCTTCAAACTACCAAATGTTGAACATATAACAACAACAACAACAACAATATGAGAACTAATAGAGAAAAGACCATCGAATGGAAAGAAAATGTCCTTCATGGAAAGTTTTTTTTCAACAAATAGTGGATGAAGCTGATGAAGAATCCTGGATATGGTTAAGATATGCTTTGTTTTTATTCATTTTTTTTTAAGGAGACAGAAGGACTGATTCTTGCTGGTCAAGAACAAGCTTTACGTACTGATTCAATCAAGTGTAGCATTGATAAAACAGTAGCATCACCTTTGTGTAGACTATGTGGGAAAATCATCTGAGACAGTTAGACATATAATTAGTGGATGCTCAAAAATTACCCAAAAGGAGTTTTTAAAAAATGCCATCACAAAGTGGTAGTGTGAATACACTGGGAGTTGTGCAAAAGGTATGGCCTAGAATGTTCTAAGTGGTATGAGAATCAACCTTTGTCAGTAGGAGAGAATGATCAAGTGAAACTCATGGGATACGCTAATACACGAAGACAAAAAACTGCTACGTAACCGACCAGATATCACACTGCTACTGAAGGAGTCCAAAGAATGGACCAGCATCAACGAAGCTATACTTGCAGACCAAAATGTTAAGACAGAGGATGAGGAAGTCGGGAAGTACGAAAAATTAGGATTGGAAGTGAAAAGAATCCATAGAGCCTCAAAAGGGAGCCTGATGATATTGTGATCAGTGCACTTGGGTCATTTCAAAAAGAGAAATATTTTGGTCCCCAAAACTGAAAATACCAAACTTCGTAGGAAGTATTCAGGACAGTTCATGTGTTGAGGAAAGTGTTGCATCTCCAAGCTGTGGGATGACATAGACATAGATAAATCAGATGTTAAGTAAATAAAAATAATTATTATTATAACCCTTTCTACTAAAGGCACAAGGCCTGAAACTTTGGGAGAGGGGCCTACTCGATTACATCAACCCCAATGTTTCGTTGGTACTTAATTTATCGACCCCGAAAGGATGAAATGCAAAGTCGACCTCAGCGGAATTTGAACTCAGAACATAAAGACAGGCGAAATGCCGCTTAGCATTCCGCCCAGTGTACTAATAATAACAACAACAGCAGCAGCAGTAGCAGCAGCAGCAACAGTAGTAGTAGTAGTTGTAGGCCTTTCTACTATAGGCGTAAGGTCTGAAATTGAGGGAGGGAGATAATCGATTATTTTATCAACCCCGAAGGAAAAGATGAAAGTCGATAACGATGGAGTTCGACCTCAGAATGTAAAGTTGATAAAATGCCACTAAGCATTTTGTCCGGTGTGCTAACTATTTTGCTAGCTCCCCACTTTAATGATAATGATGATGATGATGATGATGATGATGACAATGACGATGACGATGATGATGATTACGATGACAATGATGATGATAATGATGATGATGATAATAATAAATAATAATAATAATAATAATAATAATAATAATAATAATAATAATAATAATAATAATAATGATGATGATGATGATGGTGATTTCAAGTTTTGGCACACGGCTAGGAATTTCGGGGAGAGGTTAAGTCAATTACATTGCCCCCAATACTCAACAGGTACTTATTTCATCGACCTGAACGGATGAAAGGCAAAGTCGACCATGGTGATATTTGAACTCACGATGTAACTAAGCCACTAAGCATTTCACCCAGTGTGCTAATGATTCGGCCAGCTTGCCATCTTCATTTAAATGAAATATTCCTTTTTACTATAGGCACAAAACGTAACATTTTATAGGAGGGGCAAGTCGATTACATCCACCCTAGTACTTGACTGGTGCTTATTTCATTGACCTTGAAAGGATGAAAGGCAGAGTTGATTTCGGTTGAATTTGAACTCTGATCGTAAAGCCGAAGAAATGCTGCTAAGCATGTTGTCCGGAGTGCTAACGATTTTGCCGTTCCAAGCAGCGCGGCCAGTAGTATGCCCATGATCTCAGATATTGCATCCAGATTCTTTGACTCCTGTGCTGATGAAGGTGTAGCGCCTCTGAACTGCGGGCAGGAGGTGAGGCATTATTACATTCAACCGATCGTAAAAGATCGATGAATTAGAAAACAACAACAACAATGATAATGGTGATGATAGATGATGATAACGATGACAGTGGTGGTGATGATGACGATGACGATGTCGGTGATGACGTTAATGGTGAGGGTGATGAGGACTACGATAACGATAACGATGTTGATGATGATGATGATGATGGTAATCTTCCAGTTTAGAGAGGTAAAAAAGTAAATAAAAATACAAGGGAAATAACTTAACGTCTTATTAGTATTATCCGTACTCTCCTCACCCCACCCGTTCACAGCAAGTTGTTTTACACCTGTTACACTATTTTTCTTTTTAATTTTTGAGCTCGTTTCAAACGCTTTAGTTTGACCGTTATTTCCCTATACTGGAAGATTACCATAAGTTGTTGTGCAGCCGGTACTATGATATTCAATCACGTGTGTGATTTATTTATAAACAGCTAAAAGAAAAAACACATTTCAGAGTAGTACGGATAATACTAGTAAGACGTTAAGTTATTTCCCTTGTATTTTTATTTACTTTTCTACCTTCATAAACTGGAAGATTACCGATGATGATTATGATTATGATGGTGATGATGGTTATGGTATTGTATAGTGCTCAAAAGCATAATAACCATATATAAGTAGGATGTAGTCGATTCTGTGTATCTAGTTATTCACATTTCGAAGTATATAATTATTCAGTTCTATATTTAAGAGATGAGAAATTATTTACATTATTTACATTATCTACATTTGACGGATATTCGTCCTCATCTTGTTTGTTGTTAACACAACGTTTCGGCTGATATACCCTCCAGCCTTCGTCAGGTGTCTTGGGGAAATTTCGAACCTGGGTTCTCATTCCTATCGATGTTACTATTATTATTATTATTATTATTATTATATTATTATTATTAACCAATGAATCGAACTCGGAACCTTGGGGTTAGTAGCCCGCGCTCTTAACCACTACGCCATATGCCCGTGGGCAATTATGGGGTGAATTTTAAGGCTTATAAATCTATTATTTTTCTATCCTTCCTCAATACCGGT
>NC_068991.1:27762688-27771170 GCF_001194135.2 Octopus bimaculoides
AGCAGACCGCGTGCAGATATGAATAGCATATGGGAACCGGTATTGAGGAAGGATAGAAAAATAATAGATTTATAAGCCTTAAAATTCACCCCATAATTGCCCACGGGCATATGGCGTAGTGGTTAAGAGCGCGGGCTACTAACCCCAAGGTTCCGAGTTCGATTCACGGCAGCGACCTGATTAATAATAATAATAATAATATAATAATAATAATAATAGTAACATCGATAGGAATGAGAACCCAGGTTCGAAATTTCCCCAAGACACCTGACGACGGCTGGAGGGTATATCAGCCGAAACGTTGTGTTAACAACAAACAAGATGAGGACGAATATCCGTCAAATGTAGATAATGTAAATAATGTATATAATTATTGTTGATGTTGACAATGCTGTTCCAATTGTGGTAAACAAATAGTTTGTCGTAATATTGCATCTATATCTATTTTAAATGTAGGTCTCTAAAAATAAACTGTTCTGACTTAGCTATCACTCCTACCAACACCTTTGTCCCTAGTTTCCACGTAAAATTTTCTATCGCCTCCCAGGGGTGAATGCCGACCACTTTGTGAAACGTTGACGTAGTCCTTTTATTGACATCTTTTGTCGGTTTACTTTCGTTTAAGAAAACGAGAATTTACGTGCTTTTGAGTTAATAGAGGGAGGTAACTTACAGAAGAGTTACGCCCCTTTGTTAACTATTCTGACTAAATTCTTTTACTGTTGTTATATTTCGGAACACTTTTTTGTTTCTTTAAGGAGAAAAACAACTAGTTTAAAATTTCTGATTGAGATCTATGTAGTAACTACTGGATAGTAAAATTTATTTACCAGCATAGCGTGGCAATCCTGACTAGGATTATGTTACTACTTTTAACCGCAGGAAAACATTTTTCTTGTCAAAAAAAACGCACTATATATTCGTTCTTCACTCGTTTATTATTGTTCTTATTTCATCTAATGTCCAGACAATGGACAAACGATAAAACAAGGACAATAATAAACGAGTAAATAATGAATATATAGTGTGTTTTTTCTTTTCTTTTTTTTCTTTTCTTTTGGCAAGAAAAAGAAAAATGGAAGTCCTGGACTATAACAATATCTGTTTCAACACACGGTTTCACATTATGAATCCTTTCAATATATTTATTGTAATTAGAGGCGGCAAGCTGGAAGAATCGTTAGCACGCCTGACAAAATGCTTAGCGGCATTTTGTCAACCCTTATGTTTTGAGCTCAAATTCTGCTGAGATCCATTTTGTCTTTCATCCTTTTGAGGTTGATAAAGTAAGAACCAGTTGAACACTGGGGTCGATAATCAACTTAGCCCTCTCCCGGAATTGCTGGCCTTGTGCCAAAATTTGAAACCAATATTTTTTTTTTTTTTTAGGTCGATCAAATAAGTATCAGTCAAGTACCGGAGTCAATGTAATCAACTTTCACTTTCCTTGAAAGACTTTCCTTTGGCCTTTTGCCAAAATTTGAAACCAATTGTTTATCAAAATAGAGCAGTGAGCTGGTAGAATAGTTAGCATGTTGAACTAAATGCTTAGCAGCACTCTGCTAAGGTTTACTGTGTCTCATCTTCAGGCTTGATAAAATAAATATCAGTTGAACACCAGGGTTGATGTAATTGACTTATTCCAGTCCTTAGAATTACTGGCCTTGGGTCAAAGTCTGAGGCCAACATTTTATCTAAATTCCAAGGCACCAATCAGGCAGAATTGTTACCATACCAGAGAAAATGCTCAGTGGCATTCCTTCTCGCTCATTACATTTCTGAGTTCAAATTCTGCTGAGGTTGATTTTACCTAACAGCTATGATTATCGATCCTTGGATTGATAATTAACTACAATCAAAGCTGACTATCCATCTAAGAATGGATTATTAATTAAACGAGTAATTCACATACCTATTATTGCAAGAAAGTCTTCATCGCATCTTTTGTTGTTTTTTAGTCTGTTACCAGCTACAATTAATTAGACATCTGATCAAAGACATTTCATTCGTGAATGTCCTATCTTTTTTTAAGGATATCAATGACTATTTCTAATTCTTCTCTTTCTAATTTAAGATAGTGGCAGATAATTTGAGGGAAATTTGACTGTTGTGACTAGCAAATTGACTGAGTGTGCAGAAACAATTGAGTAGACATATGATCACAGACATTCCATCAATGACCATCCCATTTTTTTAGAGGAATCAATTACTATATTTCATTCATCTTTTCCTTTTTTAACATGATAGTGTATAATTCAAGGAAGATTTGCCTGTTGTTTCTAGCAATCATAGCATCTTTTAAATTATCACAGTGCTGCTCTGAATAAAGTAGCTGTTGTGATAAGAAGAGCATCAGAGTGTAAAAAAAAATCTGCCTCAACAAAGTCCCTTCTGACCCATAGAAAAGTGGACATTAAAACAAGTAATGAGGGTTCTTATAAATTAGGGGCTTACCAATAGATTTTGCAGATCTTCCTTGACTGGTAAAGGAAATGTGACTGATGTTCAGATTGAACACTCAGAGTCTGACATTACATGCAGAGACTTGGATACTATAGTTCTGAGAAAGAAGGATTGAGTGAAGTGTTTAACCCTTTAGCATTCAGATTACCCTGTCAAAAGTAATGCTTATCTATTCACATCATTTTGAATTGTTCATACTTTATTTTGTAGCATCAACTTTTTGATGATGTGATTGTATATTTTTAAAATGACATTGTAGGATAAGTATGAGAAGCTACATAAAATAGGTAGAATATCTGGGCCAGATGTGGCTGGTTTAAACACTAAAGGGTTAATAAGGGTTTAAGAAAGTGATGTAGAGTGGGGATGACAAAAGGATGAAAGACTACAAAAGACTTGAATAGATTTGAAACACTGATTGATGATTTCAAGATGCTGGAATGATTGTAATAAAGATAGAGGCTAGAAATAGAGGATAAAGAGCATAAATGAGCTTTTGATAAAGTGCAAATCTTTGGCCAGTTTGGGATGATGTTCAGACTCTTTGAGTCTGTAGCACTAGACCCACCCCTTACCAAAATGGCCAGCAACTGCTCAGAGATAAAACAGTATATTGCTTCTGCCAACTCACTGTAACTGAATTAGGGAGAGGTCACTGAGCTTTGACAAATAAGTAAAAACAACTTACTGTTTAACCAACTTGAACAAACAATCGATAAGTTAATTGGATATCAAATCAATTAATTAATGATAAAGGAGTGGAATTGAATACATGTGTTTGTTGGTAATATTGGCATAGTAACTCACCCTGACACAACAAAGTTTGTTTCAATACGTGAATTCACATAAAGAACCTTGCAAACCAGATACAAAAATGAAATATTGTTTTAATTATGTGGAAATGCAATATTTTAGGTACTCTACTCGTTACAGTGATGCCTACACTTGATGCACTATGGCTGTCTCTCCTTCTCCCTCCCCTGGCTCCTACAGACTACCCAACCATGTCATATTTTCCTTTTCTCCCCAACTCCCGATGACTGCATCGGCCTGCTGCTTGCCCTTACCCACACTTCTGGATCCCTGTTTCTTCCCCAGCTCATTGTTCTTGTATCAGTCACCCTTCAACCCTCCCCATTTTAGCAATTTGCTTTCACCACTCCTTCATTCTCTTTCCCATATAATCTTGCAAACCACCATCCACTCACTTCTACTCAGCTTGTGCCTTGTGGGGCTACCTGGATACCTCATTACCATTATCTACCTCTGGCAACTCCTATAGATCATTTTCTCTTCCCCACCCCACTTCTCCCTACTAGATATGAGCAGCCATGCAGATCCTTCTACACGAACCTGCTCTTCCTCCATCTCTCATAGTAATCCCCTTGTCCCCTAACATGAAGCTGAACCCCACATTTCATCTCCCACAGAGTTTATAGTTCAGTAAACTGCATGATCTCAATGGTGCAGTTTGTACAAAAAAAATACCCAATCCATTCTGTAGAGTGGTTGGTATTAAGAAGGGCATCCAGCCATGAAAACCATGCCAAAGCAGACATTGGAGTTCAATGCAGTTCTTGCACACTTTGGATCCTGTCAAACCAAGGAGTTCATGCCAGCATGGAACATGAATGTTAAATGATGGTGATGATGATGATGACAAGAATTAATTATGTGGAGGTATGTAGCTTAGTGGTAAGGGTGTAAGGATCATAATCATAATGCCATGGGTTCAATTTCAGAACTGAGCAGTACATTATGTCCTTAAGTAAGGTACTTAATTTCACACTGTTCCTCTATATTCAACTGAAAATGAGTACCGACCAAGTACTAATGCAGCTTTCTCTTCTTCCATCTGTCACACTCTGGATGAACTACTGGATCAATGGATGGGACAAACCAAGAGGTTGTTTATGTCTGCTAGCAACTGCATAGGCTCCTAAAACAATTAGAAAAAGCATGATATATATTAGCCTTGCCAAACTCATTCATGGGTGACAGCTAACTTAAGGAATATTGATTACAAAGCCACCCTTTTTTTGTTGGGGAGCAGTTTAGTCATTTCAACCAAGTCTAGTATATGACTGATATTCATTTTACCAACCCAAGAACAACGAATATCAAAACATTAACTGTAACAGGATTTGAACTTTGAACATGAAAAATCAAAACTACATATCTTCTGAAATAATTTTGTATTTTTTTTTCTGCTACTTTCATGGATTTTCATGTCTCTGTTGCCTTCTAATTCTACTATTATGAATTTAAATTGGGAGCTTGATTCATAGTGAATCTTTAATTAGCTGTTAACACAATGATAGATGCCACCCCTATGGATATATTGCAGTTACTCTCTTGATAGAGCTTGCTGATCCTGATTGTTGATCTTCTAGGCTTCCTCCATCAGTGTCAATATAAGAAGCACCATTGTCTCAGTTGAACTCTTCTACTATCTCTTCACAATCCACCATGCTGCAGTTCCATGACTTCACCTTATCCCTGACAGGGCACGCATACCTGAATGAATTAATAAAACACACATACCTGACTGAATTAATTAATAAGTGGAAAATATCAATTAACAGAAAATATTTAAGGGGAATGCATTTTTTGTTGGAATTTATGGGGAAAATACAGAATTTTTTTTTTTAATCAAAATTAGTTATAGATATGTGGAAGATGTAATGTATTTATTTGTTAATTAATAACTATTCTATGCTTATACTAATGAGCCAAGATATATTAAAAAAAGATGGAAGAAAATCATCAATGTTCCTCATAAATATATGCATCATCATCATCATCATTATTTAACATTTGTCTTCTATGTTGGCGTTGGTACACAATGCTGTCTTCAAAGTCCTCAGATCCTGTCAAGTCAACCAACCCAAACCAGCACAGAAAATGGACGTTAAATGATGATGAATTTTAAAGACTCACTGTTATTATAAAATAGTGAAGAAGCATGTGAATAACTTGTCCTAATAATTAGAATCCATTCCATCATTATCAAAACAGAGATAGTAAAATGGAAACAAGAATCATAGCAAGAAGCATAGTAGTAGTAGTAGTAGTAGTAGTAGTAGTAGTAGTAGTAGTAGTAGTAGTAGTAGTAGTAGATTAAAGTTCTACAATGAAGTTTTCTTGGTTCTTCTGTGAAAGTATTTTATGTTTCATGCGTTGTTATATATGTTAATGAAACACTATGTTAACGAGATGATCATCTCAAACGATGAAATTGATAAAAACATAACAACTGAATCTAGTCCAGTATGATTCACATGTGACACAGTGGGATATGAAATTGGTGAGAGAGAGGGGGTGAGAAGGTAGAGAAGAGAGAGAAGAGAGAGAAAGAGAGAGAAGAAAGAGAGAGAGAGGAAAGAGAAAGAAGAGAGAGAGGAAATAGAGAGAAGAGAGAGAGAGGAAATAGAGAGAAGAGAGAGAGAGGAGAAAGAGAGAAGAGAGAGAGAGAGAAGAGAGAGAGGGAAGAGAGAGAGAGAAGAGAGAGAAGAGAGAGAGAGAGAGAGAGAGAGAGAGAGAGAAGAGAGAGAGAAGAGAGAGAGAGAGAGAGAAGAGAGAAGAGAGAGAGAGAGAGAAGAGAGAAGAGAGAGAGAGACACACACACACAGGCAGGTAGACATCCAAAGAGGCAAACCAAGATTAGGTGAAAACTGTTGCTGTTACTGGGAATTCATTTCTGCCTGAGAAAATAATTAACTTAATGAAGTCATTTGGAGAGACAAAGCAGAAAGTTAACAGAATAAAATGAAAACATGATTTTGGATTTGATGAAGCTGTGACCAGGAAGTAGAAACTTATGAAATTATTAATGTTATTAATCTAGTTTTAATTAGTGTTGGTGGGAAAATGTTTAATGGTGATTTTTTAAAGAGAACATCTCAACCATGTCAGATACAAACCAATATTACTGATAAAGTTTAAGGTTGCAAGTTGGCAGAGTTGTTAGCAGGTCAAGTGAAATGCTTAGCAGCATTTTGTTTGTTTTCAAATCCTGAGTTCAAATTCCATCGACATCGATTTTGCCTCTCATCCTTTCAGGGTCGATAAAATAAGTACCAGTTGAGCACTGGGGGTTGATCTAATTGACTTGCCCCTCCCCTGAAATTGCTAGCCTTGTGCCAAAATTTGAAGCCAGTATTACTGATATAGTTATCATCACCAGCACTGTCATCATCACCACCATTATCACCATCACCATCATCATCATCTTCCTCACTATCATCATTTTAAATACATTCCCCATACTGGCTTACTTTGGACGGTTTTGATAGGATTCAAAAGATCAGAGGATCAGTATCTTATTATTGCTATGGTTTCTATGGCTGGATGCCCTTACCAACCACTGTACAGGGTGCATCTTTTATGCACCAACACCATAGAGTTTGCCTTGTTATCAGCAAGACCAAAGAGCCTCTCATGCTGTTTGTTGTCACTGCTCAAATCCATTACCAATCACTTACAGAGTGTATTGGGTACATTATGTGGCACCAGCACTGTTTAGGGTGCCTTGTAACTTGCAAAGTGAAAGAGAGATCTCATGATGTATGAAACAGATTTAATGTTGTAAGAAGATGGTGGTGGAAGGGGAAACAGGGAACCATTGTTGGGGTCGGAGTAATGGAGATAGGGAAGAGGGGGAGGAGAAGAGTGAGAAGGAGAGACAAGCAAGTAGTAACGGTAATAGGGAGCATTGAATTGATAGACCCAGTGATGGGGTGGATCATCCTGGTTGCCAGGCCAGTGTTGGTTGGACAGTTTGTCTGGGTCCAAGATAATTCTTATTGGAGTGAAGCAGGTTTATTGTTGAGAAAAAGAGGTAGGAGCAAAATGAACAGAAGTAGTGTTAGGAAAGAAGACAATAGGAGGGAAAGGGAAAAGTAGAGTCAGAGAATTAATGATAAGGGTGGTGGGGAAAGCTGAATGGGGAGAGACGCAGTGGTACCCTACTGTGGTATGTGGAGGGGAGATGAGATGATTGGGAGGATTCCTCAAAGTCATATATCCAACAGAAGTATGATGACAGAAGAATAAGGCTGAATGGGTAAAGGTTGCCAGAGTGCAATCTCTTCCTCCTCAAGCATCTTGACTCATAAGGAAAGAGTAAGGGGTATTCAGTGGCCTGGAAACAAAATTTGCTTAGTGGGTGAAAACCTGTGTCCAAATTTTTTTATGTAAAATATGGTTTTTTTTCAGTGTCAACATTAAAGCAAATGCAGGCATAATAATGATTTTTATTATTATGAGGGTTAGCTGCAATATTCATAGGCTGGGCAAAACACTCTCATGGAATGTGACCAAATGAAGTTCATTTCTTAACATAGTTCCTCTTACTTTCCACACACTTCCAGAAGTAGTTGCAGTATTTGGATTGCACTGGTGAAGAAGCTATCTTGTTGGTCAAAATAGTCTTCAACAGCACATATGACATCATCATCACGGTGATACTGGTGCCCAGCTGAGAGATTTTTTATGTTGGGAAACAGATGATAATCAGATGGAACCAAATCACTAAAATAAGGAGGGTGGTCAACCAGTTCAAAGCCAGTCGCACACAGCAGCCATTGAAACCAAGAACTTGTGTGCTAAAGTCAGATATTCTACAGCATTGGGTATCACCAGTTAACACAGTCCTCTCATGTCCCTTACCAATATAATATCATGAGATCATCTTCAACCACCTCACCACAAGTTTTCCTTGGTTTCCCTCTTACTCAAGCAGCATTAGTTTGCGACTACTTAAAATGAAAAGATTTATTAAATACATAATTAGACAATTGTCCGGAGTCAAATGATGAGGATGTTAATGACGTATGTTGTTGGGAGATTTAATTTTTGACCCTAGAATGCTTTGGCAATGGGAAAGGGATGCTACTAAGAACAGTAAAAGATGGAGAGATGGAAGAGGAGAGGAGGCCTTAAATGGAGGAGGTAGAGTCTTAAAAACCGGAGTAGAAAATAATTAGAGTTTAATTTAATTAAATAGTGGTCAGGAGTA
>NC_068991.1:27775939-27777571 GCF_001194135.2 Octopus bimaculoides
TTATATTCGTTTTCAACATACTTGTTAACACCGAGCAGGCGGGTTTATTATTTTTTTTTCCTTTCAAGAGTGAAGATCTTTATATTGACCCACAAAAGCCGGTCAAATGATGTGTGTATAATACACGTATTATATATATAAACGCCAGTGTTATAATGGTGGCAGCTGATGAATGAAATGTTCTCTATGTGGCCTGTGTGTTTTCTGTACCTTGTTTATCATTTTGTCCATTTTTTT
Source organism: Octopus bimaculoides (assembly GCF_001194135.2). Lineage (NCBI taxonomy): Eukaryota > Metazoa > Mollusca > Cephalopoda > Octopoda > Octopodidae > Octopus > Octopus bimaculoides. The sequence goes on from NC_068991.1 coordinate 27,776,177, forward strand.
TTGCAACGTCATGTACCCAGATATGCATCTATGTATACATGTAGATGAAGGCATGTACATACATATACTCATATATTATTTATATGTATGTATGTATGTATAAGATAAAAGCCGGTCAAGTGAAACAATTACGTCAACACAACAATGGTATGCTGGTGTACTGTAGATGTGGTATGTATATATATATATATATATATATGTATATGTGTGTGTGTGTGTGTGTGTGTGTGTGTGCATATATAGATAGATAGATAGATATATCTGTGTGTAGGTTATATGTATATAGTTGTTTGTTGAGAATGGTTTTACTAGAAGCAGATAAAGTTACAAATAATAGCGTATAAATATTGAGTTAAAAGCACTTTGGACAGAAAACGTCAGATGCTGTATGTATGCTAATAGTGACAGAGGAGGGAAAAGAGAAACGAATGACTGAAAGTCAATTAGTGACTAATAAACACACATTTGAGAAGACACGCAAGATCACCGACATTTGTAAACAATTAAGACACGGAAATTGGATATCGCATGCGCTGGCGCACGCGTACTGGCCCTCACACTTTGTCTCCTTACTCCTTCTTTGTCACCGGAAGTTGAACTATCATTATTGAAACGGTGACGACAACGACGTTCCCCTCTTTATTTTTTATTTCAGTCTGGTTTTATTATATTTTATATGGAACATCGTCTACGTTGTGTCGGCTCAATGTTGTGATATTACATCTATTTTCTTCGAAGTTCAACACTCACTCACAGTCAAACTCACACTTTAAGATATTCTAATAATACATCAATGGTCTTTGGTTGTTTAAATCTCTTCGGGGGTTTTACAAATCTAGAAAAATAGATATTTACATTCACCGTTATTCCTACTACACTAGTTGTAGCTGTCAACAGGCTTACCTTGATGACACTACCTCTGCTGCCCACCCGGCGGCTCTCACTCACATAAACGGTACCACTAGCAGCACCACCACCAGCAGAATCGTACCCACTGTCGCAACTGTTGCCTTCTTCCAACCGATCCACACGGCACTGTCGTTCCTCAGCAACAATTATTCCCAAACCCTGCTGCAGTCCATCCTTTTGCTAGTGGTACCGCTACTTTTACTGCTGCTACTCTCTTCACGCCTCTTTCAGAATATGTCCAAGAAGCGGGTGGCCACCCATGCTGGAAGCTGGTATTCTGTGGATGGTAAGTAAAAGTAACACTTACACATACATACATACATACATACATACATACACATATATATATATATATATATATATATATGCATATATATATAAGATTAATGTAATATAAAGCTGAAGCAAATTAACACCAAATATACAGTGCGTGTGTTTTTATTGGCTAAACTGGCAATATGACCATCCCCAAGTACAACAATATAT
>NC_068991.1:27780200-27786048 GCF_001194135.2 Octopus bimaculoides
TAACGTCCGTTTTCCATGCTGGTATGGTTTGGACGTTTAATATGAGCCATCGAGCCGGTGGAGGAGAGGTTTGAGCACCATAGTCTACATTGCTATGGTTTCTATGGAATCCAACCTTCAAAACCATGCAAAAGCAGACATTGGACAGAGAAGTGGAGGCCATACTTTCTGACTAGCCATTTTACATGATCGCTCAACCTTCTAGAAATAATTTTTTTTTTTTTAAGCCAAAGAGTTTTTTGTTACCAAAGTTATAAGAAATATAAGCAATATTGGAATCCTAATTATTATACTCATTATGAAAAAATATTAGTGATTGATAAAAAAATGTTGTTGCTTTCACCATTCGTCCCAGTTTCTCTCAAATCACACACCAATGTCTTTAACATATATTAGAAAATTAGGTATTCAGCTCATCATAACTAAAAACAATATAATAAAACAAGGTTGTCACCAATGGAACATCTTTAAGTTTGTTCAGTCAGTTTAGAGCTAAGAGTTCACATCTTACTGGACTTGGTTTTGCCTTTCTAATGCCTATGAAATATATACCTGTAATATCAAAGTTTTTTGGGGTTTTTTCTGTTAAGATTGAAATTGATGGGCACATGAAGAAAACATATATAGTTTTATATCTACTGAGAGATGATCCCTGATGGGCTATTACACTTTAAAACATTTGTTACATCAGGCCAATGTATTGGCCTCAAAGTGCTTTCCGCTTGTATCACTTGGGCCGATCAGTTGGCCCAGGTGTCACAAGATGGTTCATGAAAATTTAGATTCGGTGTTTAAATCTTAGCAGGGTTAAGACAATCAGCAACGCTGCAATTTAACAAAATTATTTCGCCTCATTTATTTGTACATTACCTTAGACCTAAGTTAATGTTGGTGCAGAACCCAACGTGTGATTTTTTTTCCCCAAAATCATGGAACTCCTTTTCTGTATACTATTCCCACTTCCTTAACTTTAACCTTTTTTTTTTTTTATACCATATTTCTTAGGAGGTACAAAAACATTGATTTCACTTGATTCTAAAAATAATGATGAATTTAGTAAAATAACTTTGTCGTTTTTAAGCTAATATTTGGAACAAAATTTGAAATTTTGATACTTCACAATAGGAAGTTTGTATCGTAAAACCAGAGGCAGTCTTATCTAAAAACTGAGATGGTCACAGCTGGATTACCTTTTCCCATGGGTCTTTTTAAAAACGGGGCAACAATAACCCTACTGCTGTAGAACACCTCTAAAGCTCTTATTAGACTATCTGAGATCCCAGTGCACCTGTCTGCTGGCATTGAGTACTTCCTGTCCATTCTTATGCTTATTACATCTGACCCCTTTGTGTTTTGCTTCATAGACAGCATGTTCTCACCCTCTCCTTGATCTTCCTCATTCAACCTTTTAGTACACAATGACAGACTTCATTCCTTTCATTGCTATTGAAAGTAAGTCTCTTTTCAGACTCTTTTCTCCAAGTCATCTTGATTCAGTTTTACAATTTAGAATAATGTGTCGTACTTTTCACTGGATATTAGCAAACATGCACTTTCCCACCTCTCTGCCTGTCTCACTCTCCCTCTCCTCCTCCTAGCTATGTAGGGTAACTCTCTTGTTGTTAGTCTCTGCTTCCCACTTTTTCTACTTCCAAAACCTGTTGCTTCAGTGCTCTTATGTAGCCTTATATTTGTTCCACTGTTTCATTACCCCTTCACCTATCTGATGGACCTCTTCCCCAACTGTAACTGATCAGTGGCTGACAGCTGGTTGTTCTTTAGGAATGTCCAGTTATACTCTATTTATATATTGCATTATGTTATAATGGCTTACCCCCCCCCTTCTCTAAATAAGCATTATTTAGTAACTGTTGTTCATATAGCCTCCCTCTTGTTGAGAATTGTTTCCCTAACTTCTTCCATATTAATGAGCCATACCAACTGAATGGGTAGAATATTTTTTTTGAAATTGATGTTAGAAACAAAATTATTTACACTGCAGAAGCCCCCCAAGGACATTTCATTTCTTATATCAGTGCCATAACCTCCATATAGACATTAATGTAAAGGTCTTGGCATTTCTTGCTGACACCACTGAAGTCCTTATCTGTGCATGCTATTTGTTTTGAATATTGCTGACAAAATTGAATCATTTTCTTAACTGTTTTTATGTCCAAGTCTAAAGCACTTTGATCTCAGTTCTTCTCAATACTAGATATATTCTTTTGCTGTGCTTATATTGATAGTAGAAAACTAGAAATTCAGAGTAATAAAGACGGTTTCAAATTTTGGTGCAAGGTTAGTAGTTTTAAGGGAGGGGTTAAGTCAATTACATCAACCCCAGTGCACGACCGTTACTTGATTTTAATTAATCCCCAAAAGGATGAAAAGTCACCCTTGACAGTATTTGAACTCAGAATATAAAGAGCCAAAAGAAATGCGACTAAGCATTTTCCCAACACAATGACAATTCTAACAGGTCTCTACCATAACAATAATTCTTTCTACTGTAAACACAAAACTTAAAATTTGGGGAGAGGGAGATAATCAATTACATGGACCCCCAGTAATTTAAATAATGGTTTCAAACTTTTGGCACAAAGCCAGCATATTCGGGAGACAAGTTAAGTTGATGACATAGACCCCAGTGCTCAAGAGGTACTTATTTTATTGACTCCCAAAAGAATGAAAAGCAAAGTTGACTTAACCTTAGTGGAATTTGAACTCAGAATATAAAGAGCCAGAAGAAATGCTGCTAAACATTTCTCTGGCACACTAATGATTCTGCCTGGTTGCTGCCAAAATAATAATAGCAATAATAATGGTTTCAAATTTTGGCACAGAGCCAGCAATTTGGAGGAAGAGGTTAATTCAATTACATTTACCCCAGTGCTCAACTGGTACTCATTTTATTGGCCCTAAAAGGATAAAAGGCAAAGTTGACCTTGGTGGAATTTGAACCCAGAGCATGATGACAGACCAAATGCTGCTGAGCAATTCATCCGGCATGCTAACAATTCTGCCAGTTCACCACTTTGATAATGATAGTAATAATAATAGTTATAATAATGAGAATAATAATCTTGTCTTTGTTAGAGACATACATATTTGTTGATGGCTGAAGCACACTCACACCTGACATCAATCTTTAGACAACAGGTGTTGCAACAGACCACATTACAGCAATCTTTGGCTTTTTGCAAAGCAACAAGCTGGCAGAAACGTTAGCACGTCAGGCGAAACGCTTAGCAGTATTTCATCTGTCTTTACATTCTGAGTTCAGAGTTTGCCGAGGTCAACTTTGCCTTTCATCCTTTTAGGGTCAATAAATTAAGTACCTTGCATACTGGGGTCAATCTAATCAACTGACCCCTCCCCAAAAATGTCAGGCTTTGTGCCTAGAGTAGAAAGGAATATTTGACACTTTGCAAGTGTAACCTATCAAATTATTGACCATCTGCTAAAGTAGGTCAGCCACCCTGTTGGATTTGGATTTACAAAACAAAAAACAAAACAAAAAAAAAAAAAGCAAGTGTTTCATTTGTGACGTAAACAAAATACTGGGAGACTCTTAAAATATAACGTGTATTGGTAAAATATTTCTTCAATAAATCTGTAAGTGCAGGCATTGCTCTGTGGTTAAAAACATCAATTTGCGACCACAGGGTTTCAGGTTCAATCTAACTGCACAATCTCTTGGTGAACAATGCTTTATGAGTGAATGAGGTAGATGAAAACTATGTGGAAGCCTGTCGTGTGTGTATGTGTGTTTGTTTATGTTCCCATAACTTACTAGTTCAGCAAGAGCACAATAGAATAAGTACCAAACTTAAAAAATAAATACTGGGGTTGATAATATTCAGCCAAGTCATTTCGACTAAAAATTCAAGGTGATGCTCTAGTGTGGCCACAGTCTAATTACTGAAACAAGTAAAAGATGAAAGGTAAACATGGATGCATTCAAATGACTGAAAGTAGCAGAAAAGGGTGCAAACAATGCAACTTTTTTCATTAAGCATGGCTGTGTGGTAAGAAGTTTGCTTCCCAACCACATGGTTCCAGGTTCAGTCCCACTGTGTGACACCTTGGGCAAATGTCTTCAGCTATAGCCTTGGGTTGATCAAATCCTTGTGATTGAATTCGGTTGACAAAAACTGAAAGACGCCCATTGTGTGTGTGTGTGTGTTTACGTCTCCATAAATTGTTGGGGTCAGCAAAAAAAAAAATACTAGGGTCGAGTGAAACAAGTAAAATGAAAGATATGACATGAAACCTGATCTCTACTATTTATTTAAAACTATCACATAGTCTGCTTTAATAATACAGGGAAAGGAGATCATGTAAAAATTATGCAATAGTATACAAAAGCATGATTGTATTTCAGGTGTTTTCCTTTTTCGAATTTATAAAACTATTGAGAAGTGCATAACAAAAAAGTAAATTAAAAGAAATGTTACTGTTGATTAGATGAGCCATAACACTATTTGATCAGTGAGTATCATGCCTGTGTATTCTAGCTATGTATATTGTATTCGGTTTTTAATGTACTCTCATCTGTTTGTTTTAAACTTTGCATAAGAAAACTTTATTCCAAATGAGCTGCAAACCTACAAATGACAGCCAGAACTTACTCAAATCACAAAGGAATAATCTGTTAGTGTGTCCTCAGACACATTGTGCTTGAAAATAAAACCCTGAATGTCTTTGATCTGCTCGATCTGTACTGGCCCGAGTTAAACGATGATAATAAAAGTAACAGTAGTAATATTTGTTCCAAAAGAGGCAAGTATTGCTGTGCGGTCAACAAGTTTGCTTCTCAACATTGTGGTTTTCGGTTCAGCCCCACTGCATAACACCTTTCTCAAGTGTCTACTGTAGCCACTGGCTAACCAAGCCTAGTGAATGAATTTGGTAGACAAAAACTGAAAGAATCCTGTTGTTTGCATGTATGTATGTGTGTGTGTGTGTATGTATATATATATATGTATATATTTATATATACCGGAGTAAGCACATAAATGTGCATAAGGTGGAAAAAGAGAGTACTCAAATACCAGAAGTAGAGTAATATGCTTCATTTAAAAGCAGCAGAAATATAACAAAAAGCTGTTACTCAGAGTTTCACGTTTCCGTTCATCGGACAGTTTTGTTAGAAATGGGAGATGAAGTGTCCGATGAACGGGAACGTGAAACTCTGAGTAACAGCTTTTTGTTATATTTCTGCTGCTTTTAAATAAAGTATATTTATATATATAATGTTTGTGTGCCATGTGCTTCACTTGAAAACCCATTAGCTACAAACTGTGAAGTTCCTTCTTATTTCCCCACTGGCTCTGTGCTTTTGAATATGTGTGGGATAAGAGATTTCTCATTTGAAAAATAGTAACATCTGGTCTACATTTGTGGTGGTGAGTAGTGGGTATTAGGAATGTGGCCCAGGCACCAGGTTCGGGCAGCAACCTGAAAAAGTTTGGGAAACACTAGGTTAGATTATTTTGGAGACTAAACTTGAATCCAAGAAGTGCTGTGTTGAAGGCTAAAAACAAATAGAAGCCAGTAACTATGCTCAACAAACTCTCAAGGCTGTATGAGACCAAATAACTGCCATTATACTGTTGTTTTTAAGATGCTGTATATAATAAACAGATGTAATATATACTCAAAGAACTTTTTTTTTGTCTTCTCTCCAAAAATATCGCTTGTTTGGATCTCACAAAGCTTCTTAATTGATTGTTTTTAGATACAATTAATTATTCAAACATTGCAGACTGCTTTTTACTAATTCTTCTCAAATGATGATTCCTTGATGTTTGAAATAATGATTGCCTTCTCTCTTTCTCTCTTAAAT
>NC_068991.1:27786206-27810227 GCF_001194135.2 Octopus bimaculoides
GAATCATTGAGAAGAAAATAGTTTTAGAGTTGTGTGGTTTCAGTGATAGGTAGGGCCAGATTGGATTGGCTCTTAAATTGATATTTTTTAAGAGTAAGTTGGAGCAGGTTACATGTAATGGGAGGTGGGAATGAGGTAGCTGCATTGTGGAGTGTATCAGTCCGTCTTAGAAAATATTCATTATTTCTCTGTGATATTACGATGATGATAATCTCTCCTGTCGAAGACAACGTATGAATGTCCAGCTTTTGCCAAACAACCTGCACAAATGGTTTGTTTATAGTGATCAAGTGTTTGTGCCACACATTGGCTCACTCTCTCCAACAAACTGATTTTGTTTGAACAGGTGCATGGTGTACCACATGTTGGGTGTCGTAGTGATTGCATCGCAATGAGAGATAGTGTTTTTCTCAAGAACAGTGCATCACTCGGTCTAGGAATTGAAATCACAATCACCAGATCATGCGTGCAACACCCTAACCATAAAGCCATGCACCCAATAATTATAATAATAATAATAGTAAAAGAAAATCTGTATTACCAATCATGTGTAAATATGGTTATGTGGTTAAGAAGTTTGCTTTGTGACCATGTACTCTGTTTCAGTCCTACTACATGGCATCTTAGGAAAATGTCTTCTACTATAGATTCAGGCCAGCCAATGTCTTATGAATGCAATAGACGCTGTACAGAATATATAATATATATATATATATATAATCTGCTCAATAAACTCAGTACAACTCATATGCAAGCATGGGAAAGTGGATATTAAAATGACGTGTATGTGTGTGTGTGTGTGTGTGTGTATATATATATTTATATATATATATATCAGATGAAGCAGAAAGCCAGGAGACTGTTGTGATCTGTATTGGCAAGACTTGTATTATTTAGAAGAAGTGACAGTAGTAGTATTGTGAAATTTCCCTGTAGAATAGCATATCCAATGTTTTAGACAATCCATCTTCAACATAAAGTTGACTGGAGGCAATTAAAAAAGACAGCAGAGTTTTCCCTCTTCTATGTTTGAGAAAGTGGCTGCAACTGATGGGGAATGCAAGACAGCCTGACCCTAATGTGTAGACAGGAACTTGTAGGAGGGAAAAACTGGGTGAGAGAGACAGAAGGAAAGAGAAATGAATAGAGAAAGAGAAGCAGGTGAGAAGAGTACAGGGCTGAAGAATAAGAATAAGATACCAAGTTCAAATATGAAATGCTCTTGTGTATGTGGATCCATGGCATGCAGTGGTTTGCGTTGGGCTTAGCAGTCAGATACATTGAATGCACACAAATCCGAGGTTTTCCTTTTTTTTTCTTCCTGTCCTTACTGCCGAGTTTTCATTACATCTATTGTGAGTGCACCACCAGTACAAATTCCCACGAACCACTTTCTTAGTCATATTGTGCCTAGATTTACTACACTTTTTTTTTAGGGATAACACCCTTTTCTTTCAAATAATATGCAGCATCCACCTCTGTTTTGAATATCTCCTTCAGACTGTTACATTTAAATGACTTGGATTCAGCCATTCTAGGTTTTTACCAACAAGTAAAAAGTAAATAAACACAAAAACTTCACAAAAGGCAAAAAAATTATAGAAACACAAAAACTTCATGAAATATATGTAAAATACTACAAAAATTCATGAAAAATACCTAAAATAAAATTCTAATTAATATAAGCACAGGTAATGTATGTTTTATAAAGTTTGCATAAAAATAACAAAATCGAAGCATGTACAGAGAAGAATTCAGCACAGCGAGGCAAAATAGAACACATAAGTTGTCATATGTTGCTAAGATAACTAGATGTTAATGCCTCACTGTCTTTTTGATTGGCTAAAATCACACAAATTTTCCAACTTCAATTCCAAATAACATCAGATTCTTTAATTTATGAGATAAAGTAATTGGTTGAGTGTAATCAAAATTCTGAACACCATCCATTGCCCAAATTTGAAAACAATCTGTGCAAAGTTAAAAGGGGGTTGATTTTGTGACTCAAGCTGACTAGATCCGAAAAAGAAATTGGAAAATCGTGACCAAAACAGAAAAATTCTAACTTAACAAAAAATATAGAAAGAAAAGGTTCTGTTTTCCAAAGCCAAAAGATGTGTTTTTAGCTGAGGTGTAATTTTATAATTAACACAAATTGAAAATTTAGATTTCGGAACATAAGACTTACCACATTATTTGGTGTATGGCCGCAGATCAAATGGGTACAAAGCCTAAAACAAATATGTGTGTGTGTGGTTGGACCTTTATTAGCCAGGGATCAATTTAAGTTCAATCACAGAAAGGAATTCAAAATGGCAACACATACAATCATATACAAACATTCCCATACATACACAAACACATACCAATCAGCCACTCCCATAAGCCAGTTTCATCCAAAATTCTGACCACCATTCTTTATATATTTGCACACATAACACACACATTCAGCTTTTTGCTTTTATTCATAACTTTTTTTTTCTTTTAGTCGACTGTCACTATTCTTCTGTTTTTAGTTTTTGTTTTTTCACTTTAGCGACACCAGTTACACATGGTACCAGGAATTTGCTTGGTGTCACCAAAGTAGAAAAAGTGTATTTTTAAGTTTTTGAAAATTTGAAACAAAAAGGCATAGTTTTTTTTTTTTTTTTTTTTTTTTTTTTTTTTTGTGTTGAGCAGAAAAGTGTCTCTGCAAGAATCTGTATACCTGAACATTTTTGTGAATACATATGGAGACACAAGATGTTGGCTTTACTGTCTACATGGAACAATATTGGTTATAATATAAAATTCAATTTTTGTGTTTTTTCACTTGATTCTCCTATTACGATGGAACATCTTGCAGTCTTAAAGCAGCAAATTTAAATAATTTAAAAGGAAAAGAAAAATACAGTGTCTATTTCATTGATTAATCTTAATGATTTTTCATGAGAGACAAACGTGTTCACTCAAGAATACACTTGTGCTTTAAAGTCAGCTATTGATTTTTGCTATTTTATGTAACACGTTTTCACTATTGTACTGAACACCAAGATTTACTCAGTCAAAAAGCTGTTGCTTTTGTTTGTAAATACTTGTTTCGGTCACTCCTTCTCTTCTTTGTTTCATTGGAAATGAATGTATACTGTTTAGTATGAAAAGTTGCTTCTGTAGCTTTCATTTTGTTACATTCAGGTCTAACATTGGCACAAAACCATTCCTTTTTTGAGAAAGAGAGTCATTAAAATACACCCCCACCCCAGTACGTGACTTATCCCTTATTTCATTAACCCCAGAAGGATAAATGGCAAAGTTGATCTTGGCAGGATTTTGAATTCAAAACATAAAGGGCTTTAACTAAATACCACAAAGTATTTTGTCTGATGCTCTACAGATTCTGCTAATTTGTAGCTTTCATTTTTTTTTTTTTTTTTGCATGGAGTCTTTTTTTTTTTTTCTTCTAAAGGATGCGTTTTAACTCTTATAGCATCATCATTATATGAAGTCTTATTCAGACATTTTGAATCAGTGTTTTCTGATATTTAAATATTTAGAAATTTCTACCAAAGTTCCTTGAACAATTTCCATTTTGCTATATCATGAATGAATAAGTGTTTGTTTTATTTTTGTTGTATTTTCATATCTCAATGAATGTTTTATTTATTCCAGCTGATGAACTTAATAGTCAGTTGACACAATGGTTATCAAAAGTACAAGCAGTCCATTCTCCAGCCAGAGCTATTATTGCACCGTAAGTTATTCTATACAACTACAACATTGGTTTTGTAAAAATTTGTACTTTATTATTAGCTAATTAGTGAAGGCATGTGGCTTAGTGGTTAGGGCATTCGGCTACCAATCGTAAGATCATGAGTTCAATTCCTGGCAACACATTGTCTCTTTGAGCAAGACACTTTATTTCATGTTCCTCCAGTTCACTCAGCTGGCAAAAATGAGTTGTACCTGTATTTGAAAGAGCCAGCCTTGTCATACTCTATGTTACACTGAATCTCCCTGAGAACTACGTTAAGGGTACATGTGTCTGTGGAGTGCTCAGCCACATGCATGTTAATTTCACAAGCAAGCTGTTCCATTGATCAGAGCAACTGGAACCCTTGTCATCATAACAGAGTGCCAGATTAGCTAATTAGCATACCCTTACTATCAAATGTAGTGATTATTTTAGCTCAGCATTTTTTCGATTACATTTTCAATATTTTGAATAAATTTTGTTTTTTGGGGTTTTTTCTTGTTATTTTGGACTGTTTTAAACTGTTGTCAATGTAAAGAAACTGCCCGAATAGAAAGTGAAATTTAGTTGGCAGGGAATACAAGAAGCCTGATCTGCGTGTGTGTCCACACACACACACACACACACACAGATAAACAGGGTGTGTACAGTGTGACCACCTATTGCAATATATGGGCACAGTCTGGTGGCTTCAGTTGTAACTAGTGACCTAACCTGTACACACAAACACATTTTAACATCTACTTTCCCATACTTGCATGGGGCACATGAGAGTAAGCTGGAGCACAGTTCTCTAAGATTGGGTGCTCTTCGTGATACCAAACCTTACCTGGTTCTAAGCAAGGTAATAATTCCCCAGTTTGTTGACTATCAAACAGCCTAAACATGGATATGCAGAGAAGTGGATATGTTTTAAAAGATTATGTAACAAGTAAGAGTGGCTGTGTGGTAAGTAGCTTGCTTACGAACCACATGGTTCCAGGTTCAGTCTCACTGCGTGGCATCTTGGGCAAGTGTCTTCTATAGCCTCGGGCCGACCAAAGCCTTGTGAGTGGATTTGGTAGACGGAAACTGAAAGAAGCCCGTCGTATATATATATATATATATATATATATATATATATATAATGTATGTATGTATGTGTGTGTATATTTTTGTGTGTCTGTGTTTGTCTCCCCAACATTGCTTGACAACCAATGCTGGTGTGTTTACGTCCCCGTAACTTAGCGGTTCGGCAAAAGAGAACGATAGAATAAGTACTAGGCTTACAAAGAATAATTCCTGGGGTCGATTTGCTCAACTAAAGGCAGTGTTCCAGCATGGCCACAGTCAAATGACTGAAACAAATAAAAGAGTAAGTCAAGAAGCCCAGATATGCTTTGTGGTAGGTTGCAAGCAAACAACACTGTATTCTTGCAAGGCCTTTTATTTACAACCAGCAAACACACTTAGCATAAGCAGAAAAATATATAACTTTCTCATGCTCACATGCAATTCATTAGAGCAGATTGTCTGCAGCCAGATGCCCTTCCTGTTGCCAATCCTCACCTGTTTCCTGGCGAGGTAATATTTACCCATAGTCAGACTTGCTGTCACAGAAAATTGGAAATGGACACCATTCTTTTGATAGTAAAGCTTGTTTTTATGACTCATGTGATGTTAAGACAAGGATACACACACACACACACACACATGATGAACTTGTTTCCATCTACCAAAATCCATTCACAAGGTTTTGGTTGACTCAAGATGTGCCACACAGTGGGACTAAACCCAAAACTATGTGGTTGAGTAGCAAACTTCTTAACCACACCACCACACCTACACCTATATATCAATTTAACGACCATTTTCCATGCTGACATGGGTTGGATGGTTTGACAAGATCTTAGAACTGTTTTGAGGTGCAATGTCTGCTTTGGCATGTTTTTTACAACTAGGTACCTTTCCTGATGCCAACCACTTCACAGTGTACTGGGTGTTGTTTTTGTATGGCATCACCATTAGTAAGGTCACCAAATAACTTGCAAAACAATACCTTTCGACTGAGTACTGGGGTGCAATATTGAAGAGGTGGCTTTGTGCCAGGTATTAAGAGGCTAATGCATGATAGAGGGATGATAAGAATTAGTATCTTGCTGTAGTGATAACATAACTACTCCTGCTGGAACAAAGATGGTGATGAGGTGTTAGGGGGTAGCATCAACATACAAGGTGAATAAAGAGAGAATAGTGTAAAAGAATCAAGGATGGTTGGATAGGGTGTTCTGTATGGGCTTTTTCCACTTTCTGTCTACTAAATCTGCTCACAAGGTTTTTGGTCAATCTGAAGTTATGGTAGAAAACATTTAAACAAGATGCCACACAAAGGAACAGAACCTGAAGCAATGTGGTTGGAAAGCACATTTCTTAGTCATGCAACCATTCCTTCACCAGTGTGTGTGAATGTGTGAGTATTCCCCCTTCACATGTGCAAACTGATTGAATGAAAAACATCATCTTTTATAATATAAGCTGTATCGTTTGTTTGCAATTCTCTGCAAAATCACATCTAGGTTGTCCTACTACAAAGCAAACAAATGAGAGTTAGTGACAGGAGGAGCATCTGGCCATAGGAAAAATCTGCCACAACAGTCTTATCTAACCCATGCAAGCATAGAAAAATGAGCAATAAAATGTTGGTAATGATGGCATAAGATTAAACTATACTTGAATACTTGAAAGATTAAATTGTGGACCTGTAAATTTGGTGATTTAGATTTTGCTATAAGAATTAAGTAAAATCCATGTGACTGAGATATCTACCATTCATAGTTGTCTGGTTGCTTTTAAAGAGTATTTGGAATAAATGCTATTCATTGCACCAATCTTTCTTCAGTTTTCAAGGTCAGTCAGTCTTCTGACATCAGTAGATGTCTCCACAATCTTGGTAAGAATAAGTGTGATTAGTTATCCTCAAGCCAGAAACCAGGTCCAAACACTTGTAACAGATTAAGCTCAACTAAGGGTACACTGAGACCAGGTGATGGGGTTAAGTTAGACATTAATAAATATCTTTGCATTGTCCTTTCCACAATATATCTCATGCTTAGAGATTTATAAGTTTGTGTTAGTAACATGTAAGAAACACCTAGTACACTCTGAAGTGGTTGGCGTTAGGAAGGGCATCCAGCCATAGAAACCAAGCCAAAACAATACTGGAGCCTGGTACAGCTCTTCAGCTTACTGATCCCAGTCAAACTGTCTGTCCCATGCAAGCATGGACAATCGATGTTAAATGAAGAAGACGATGTTTTATTAAGGATTGTAGTCTTAAACTATGCAGTATATGTCCAAAATTTCATAAATTCTTCATTGACTCCAACTTACCTGAAACTGCCCTTGGTTTTATGCAAACCTTCTGTTTTAAAGCAATCTAAACCTTCCATCAAAATTTTATGCAAATTTAAGTTCCAAATACCAGCTTAATAATGACATAATAATTTTACTAAACTCTTCGTTATTTTCCGAATTAATTAAAATAAAAGTTGTATATTTCAACAGAAATATAACAAAGGAGTTACTGTATTTTCTTGGTTTGACTGAATGCTGACTGTTGGTTCCGTCGACTACTAACCTAGAGATGCTGAGAGTCCTTTGTAAAGTTGTTATGAAGCATGTCATACTCTGTCTGTTGAGGACAGGATTAGTGTTCGATCAAAAAAGTTTCCACTCACTTTGTGCTTAATATTCTTAATTTTATGAAAGTCTAATATTCTTTAGTAATTTGACACCTAGAATTTCATTTTTGAAAAGTCTGTATGAGATGCTTTATTTCATTGTTAGTAATCTGTTACATCTTTTACCAGTGTCCGTGAGAATTACATGATTTTTGTCTTTGGGTAGCATCTGTTAATTAGTATTTGCTTACCACTAGAAAGTTTGAAAAGTAGTTAATATTTCCCTCAAACTTTACTTTTGTTACATTTATTCAAACCCCCAAAAATCCCACCCCCCAACATATGGTTATTATGCTCCCTCATTACTCCTGCTCATGGTCAGAGATGCACATATTGTCAGCCAGTGGTTACAGTCAAGTAATTGACAAGCAAATCAGTGGTGTTGCACAAAATATTTGTTATAACAATATTTTTACTTCAGTAACTCAGAGCTGAATCTGTCTGAAATGTAATGGATTGGTTTCAAAACATTGATGCCCAGGTCACAGAAGCAAAGTTTGAAGAGAATAGTATTAGAAGCAAATTGGAAATAACACTTACTGACCAAAGAAAAGAAAAAAATTTGTTACAGTGTTATTTGAAATATAGACATATTAAACAGTTAATGTACAACTTTATTTGCACAATGAATCCTGTAAATTTAAAGTTTTACTGGAAACCTAAACTGAATTATATACTTATATTTGTACCCTGATATATAAAATAAATTCATTGCTTTAATTAGAATTTTATTTCAGGATAATTTAACATTAGTAATATTTGTTTTTGTTCCTAAGCCATGCTGGTTATATCTACTGTGGAGCATGTGCAGCTCATGCCTACCGACAAATTGATCCTCAAAAAATGTAAGTAACAGCTTATATATCTGTTAACAGTAGTTTTTCCCTGTCTGTTGTGTTGCTCTCACCACTCCCAATATTATTATTATTTCTTTTACAACAGGTTGTCATTGTTAATGAATGATTATCGATATTTTGTTGCAGTTACTCTTGTATATCTGTCCTCTACCTAAAGTCTTACTGCTATAATCAATACTCTTGATGCCATTTTGTTGAAATCTGAGATCGTCTGATAATATATTTATTAAATTTTATTTTATCCTTGTTGGTGTGTTTATGTTCTAACCATGAAGCCAACACATACTGACATATCTGAAGTTTGGCAAAAGAGACCAATAGAATAACTACTAGGCTTACAAAGAATAAGTCCTGGTTTCTTCAGCTAACACCCTTTAAGGCGGTGCTCCAGTATGACTGCAAAGTGACTGAAACAAGTAAAAGAATATAAGAATAAATATTCATAGGGCATCGCTTAAACATATGAGATCTGAGAGAGTGTACCAAGAAGTATTCATTTATCTTTAGAAAGAAGTCATCTACCTTTTATCTAAATACCCTCTACTGCCTTAATTTGTTGAATCCTGTACTAAATACCTGCTGCTGAATAATGATTGCCAAGAGGTCTTGTAGAAGTTCCTAACTGGGAGAAGAAAAGAATCAGTATAACCAAATGATAAACTGATTGCAGTATAGCATGAATGCACCAAGAACTTCCGTTATGTCAGTATGTGTTGGCTTCATGGTTAGAACTCTTCAGAACATTTTTGTCACAAAATAGAAATTCTCTAAACTTTCACACTTTGGAGCCATTAATTTTTTTTTTTTTTTTTTTCTCTCAACTCTTTCCTCCATGGCTTCTACTCCGTTGTTTATAGATGTTGAAAATCATGGTTACTGGAACGATTCCACATTGAATGCAATGTTTAAAGATTAATTTAACTTAATTCTAGCAATCAAATACCTCTCAGACTCAGGACAGCTGGTTGACTTATTAAAGCATTGGATAGATTATTTCATATTAATTATTCTAGCTCTCTTTGCTCTGAGTTGAAATTCTGCCAAGGCCAGCTTTGTCTTTCAGCCCTTCAAGGTTGATAATAAAGAACCTATCCTACTCTAGGATCAGTTTCACTCTGTACTTTTCTATTTCTGAAAGAAATTAAACTGTTCAGACCTGGGGTGATATGGGCCCCACCAGGTCTAAAAATAACTTAAATTATTTGGGATCATTAATGATCCCAAATACACTACAACGTATCATTATTAAGAAATATATAATTAGATACTTCAATCTTTTTCATATTGGCAATTTATTTTATTCAGAAACCTGTTACAGTTGTATTTAAGTCACTTGACCTGAAACTGACTTTTAAAAATGGAACAATTCCATCACAAAAACAATTCGATCACAACCACTGAACAACACAGAAGAATTGTTAGATTCACTGTTCATTGATTTAAGAGTATTGACTTTAATGTCAAGCTATGTTGCACTCATGTGTAATTGAGCAGGTTGCAGAAATGCAACGAATCTTTCTGAGCCTTCATAATAGACTATTAAGAAATAAAGGAAAAGTGTATATAACAACTTTTGTGTGTTTTTAAATGACTAAAATGATTTCCTGCCGTTATAAACTGTAGCGAAATATTCTCTTTCTGTTTCAGTAAAAGAGTATTTATCCTAGGTCCTGCTCATCATGTCCGTCTTTATGGTTGTGCACTGTCAGCAATGGAGAAGTATCAGACCCCTTTTTATGATCTCACTATTGACAGTAAAGGTAATTTCTAACTTCGCTACTTTGGATCTGGCTTCCTCTTATATAAAGTTAACTTTTTTTTGGCTGTCTTTTTCGTTATTACCTTGCGCACGTAAGCGAAAGTAGGGTATTGTAGTCACTCGTCTTTGTCTGTCTGTCTGTCTGTGTTTGCAAAATTACTAGAAAACGGCTGAACGGATTTTCACCAAATTTGGCAGAAATACTCATTGGGTGAGTGGCTCGAACTCATTATTTTGGTTTGATTATCTTCAAAACTGGTGGACAGGTGAATCAAAATGTTTTTTTTTTTACTTTGTTTACATATGCATTAACGATAAGCAGGGGAAATAACTCTTGATGCCATTTTGTTGAAATCTGAGATCGTCTGATAATATATTTATTAAATTTTATTTTATCCTTGTGTGCGCGCAGGTAGGCATCACTCCACCGATGCCTTTTTTTTTTTCTTCTTTTTCATTGTAAACTGTTTTTTCTCATTAAATACTAATTAATTTGATAGCAGAGAAAGTAATAAACTATTTATATGGGTATTTGCCAGTGTACAATAAATAGTAGTTTCTTACAAATAAGTCAATTTGATGGGATAGAATGTCTCTCAGGTATATTAAACCTGAAGGAACAAGGCAAAACAAGGTGTACAGATTCTGAAGCCAATACTTGCTCTCCTTTGGGTTTCACTCTTGATACAAATCCATTGCCTTGACTGTTTTTATTCCTGTTACAAATTCCTTTCTTAACCCTTTAGCATTTAAACCGGCCATATCCAACCCAAGTATTGTACCTGTTTTATGTCAAACTGGCCAGATCATTGTAATCTTGATGCTTTGAGATAATGCTTAAGTGAAAATAATGTGAAAGAATAAACGTTGCATTGACAGGATAATCTGAATGCTAAAAGGTTAAAGTGATCTTAATTACAAACCTTCCATCAAAATTTCATGTTAATTTAACCCTTTCGTTATTGTATTTGTTTTGAGATGCTCTGTGTTTCTTTCAATTACTTTATAACAAAGAATTTAGTAAAATAACTTATCATTCGGCTAGTGTTAGGAATATAAACTGTGACTAAGGTTTGGCGGAAGATTTTAATTCAAAACTTATGAAAACAAGACATTTGTACTCAGAGCCAGTTTCAGCTGATTTGGTAACGAAAGGGTTAAGTTCTAAAAACCAGTCTAATAATGACAAAATTATTTTACTGAATTCATCATTTTCAAAATCGAAATAATGACAGTGTAGTTTCACAGAAATATCATAACAAAAGGGTTAAGGATTTAACCCCCTATTATTCTGTTGGTAGACTGTCTTTTTAACATTTGCTTTTTCACTTGTTTTACACCCATTTTATCATGCTAGCATGGGTCAGGTGAATACTTGCTAACTAAGGCATTATTTTACTATTCAGATACATTTCTTGTCATTAACTTTAACTTGTTTTACAATTTAGGGATTTTTATATTGTCTTCAAAAGCAAAGAGCTACAGAATGATTTGTTAACAGAAAGTCAATACATCATCTCTTCTTTTCTCAATCAGTTTCATACAAAGATACTGAATGTAAACAAACCCACAAAATGCATGCGTGCACACACACACACACACACACACACACGTGCGCACACACACGCACGCACACACAAAGCAGGCCTCCTTACAATTTCCAACTACAGATCCCACTTACAAGGCTTCAGTTGACTGAAGATACTTGCCCAAGGTGCCATGCCATAAGATAGAACACAATGGTTACAGAGTGAACTGCATTTCTACACCACTTTAATATATTTTCTTACGTAGAATTATTATTTCCTTGTATGGTAAATTTGATTAAATGTTTATCTTCTCAAAGAAATGGGAAAATATTTGCAAGGTGCTGAGTTGATTGTCTTGTATTTTTGATTCCTACATTTGTTGATCAACATTTTAAATAAGTCTTTATCAGTTATATTTTAAGAATTATTTTTTAATGAGAAATACTTGGCTCTTCATTCAGAATTCATCATCCAATAATTATTATTATTATTGTTGTTGAAATTGTTAAGAACAAAGAATTTCATATGAAGCTTTCTTTCTATTCTGCTTTTAAAAATATGAATTTTATTAAAAAGAGATCTTTTTTTGTTAACATCTAGCTAATACAATTCCTTGCTTTTCAGTTTACAAAGAGCTCATGGCTACAGGCCATTTTGAGCAAATGTCAAGAGAGACTGATGAACAAGAACATAGTATAGAAATGCATTTACCATATATAGCTAAAGTAATGGAGAGGTAAGTTAGCCAAAAATCAAAGTTTATAGCTAAATCACTACCAGAACTAGAGAAAAAATTTCAGGTGTGGAAGCAAGGTCTAGAATCAAAAGGCCTTAGAGTTACCCTAGCAAAAACCAAAGTCTTAGTAAGTGTGAAAGAAGACAAGTCATAAATCCCTTCAGGTAGACAGATGGTCCTGTTTGATATGTGGAAAAGGCATTGGTAGAAACTCCATAAGATGTACAGGTTATGGACACACAAGAGGTGCAGCAATATCAGAGGAAGGTTAACAGAAAATAGTCTTTGTGTGTGGCAGGTGCACAGGTACAATAAATACTAGAAATGTACAGAAAATTGACTGCATCAAATGCCAGGGGGAAATACCTAAGAAGTAGTTGTTAGCTTCCATTATCTAGGTGACCAAGTCAGCAGTGGAGGTGGATGCTCCGAGAGTTTAGCTAGTAGAATAAGAATAGGCTGGGTAAAGTTCAGAGAACTCCTACCTCTGTTGGTAACTAAGGGCCTCTCTATCGGAGTGAAAGGCAGATAGCATAATGCCTGTGTACAAACAGCCATGCTGCTCAGCAGTGAAACATGGGCTATGATTGCTGAGGGCATGCATAGGCTTGAAAGAAATGAAGCTAGTATGCTTCGCTGGATGTGCAATGTCAGTATGCATGTACGACAGAATGTAAGTGTCTTGAGAAAAAAGTTGGGCATAAGAGGCATTGGATGTGGTGTGCAAGAGAGATGACTGTGCTAGTATGGCCATGTGTTGCATTTGGACGAGGGCAGCTGTGCAAAGAAGTGCCCATTTCTAACTGTGGAGGGAACATGTGGAAGAGGTAGACCTAGGAAGATATGGGATGAAGTGGTAAAGTATGATCCTCAAATGTTAGGCCTCACGGAAGTGATGGTAAGTGACCGAGACCTTTTGGCAATATGCTGTACTTGAGAAAACTCATCAAGCCAAGTGAACTCATAGTTGTGGCCAATGCTGGTGGCACACAAAAGCACCTGTGCCAGTGGCATATAGTAAACACCCATTACACATCCAGCTGCAGCAACCATACCAAATCAGACTGGAACCAGTTCCAGTCAAACCGTCTAATCCATGCCAGCATGGAAAGCAGACAATAAATGATGATGAGAAAGATAGATATATATATGGCTAAAGTAATAGATATGTTACTATTTAACATATATAGTAAGCTGGCAGAAACGTTAGCACGCTGGGCGAAATGCTTAACAGTATTTCCTCTGTCTTTACATTCTGAGTTCAAATTCCGTTGAGGTTGACTTTGCTTTTCATCCTTTCAGGGTCGATAAATTAAATACCAGTTGTGTACTGGGGTCAATCTGATCAACTGCCCCACTCCCCAAAAATTTCGAGCCTTGTGCCTAGAATAGAAAAGAATATATAGCATATATTAGAACAAGTAGTAAGATAAATTTTATTCAATGCATAGATACTGAACAATAGCGATATAAAGGATAAAATCCTTTTCTCTTTTTAAAAGCAGAAAAATTAGTCGGCAAAGCAGAGTAAGACTTGCCACAAACTCGATGATTTGGGGTTAACAAAGAACGAGTATACTTAGATAAATTTTTCTATTGCACATCTTAAACTTTTATTGGTACACATATAGCGTTTTAATGATATATGGGCCAAAGGGTATACAGCAGTTGACCTTTATTAAACAGTGATAGAAATATAAGCAGAAATGGTTGAGATTGAGTTCACATGTCTATGAAATTTATTTCTTCTTGAAAGTCTTGTTTTTTTTTTGTGTGTGTGTTCGTAAGAATTTATAAACTTTTGAAAGAATGTGGAGTAATTCGTTTTTGGAATTGATCTTGTAGTACCTATGATGCTATAAATAATCCTTTCTACTAAAGATACAAGGCCTGAAATTTTAGCTGAGGGGATTAGTTGGTTACATAGACTCCAGTGCTCAGTACTTATTTCATTGACCCTGAAAGAATAGCAAACAAAGTCAACCTTGGCAGAATTTGAACTCAAGAGTGTAAAGACATACTATATTAACAAGTTTACCTTATAAATAATAGCTTGTAAAAATATTGATCTCACATTTTGGTACTAAGCCAACAACTTTAGGAAATGGAGTAAGTTGATTATATCAACCCCAGCATTTAACTGGTACTTGTTTTATCAACCCCAGAAGTATGAAAGGCAAAGTCGACCTTGGCAGAATTTAAACTCAGATCGTAAAGACGGATGAAATGCTAATGATTCTGCCAGTTTGCCACCTTAATAGCATGTAAATATTGGGTTGGTAAAAACCCCTTTTGAATAGGGAAAGTCAAAGGCTGCTCATGAGACTTGAACCCACATCTGTAAACATAGCAAATGTTCTACTATTGGACCAAAGCAATCCTTTGAATTTTTCTATCCATTTTAGAAACTATTCTCACCAGCAAGAATCGTGTGCTTTTGATGTTATAAGCCTTTACAAACTTTCAAAGAGAATGAGGAGTAATTCTTTCTTGGAATTCATTCTCAAAGATTGTATTGGTGCAGGCGTGGCTGTGTGGTAAAAAGCTTGTCTTCTACTAAAGCCTTGGGATGACCAAAGCCTTTTGAGTGGATTTGGTAGACAGAAACTGAAAGAAGTTTGTTGTTGTGTGTGTATATGTACGTATGTATATAAACGCAGGCATTACTGTGTGGTAAGAAGTTTGCTTCCCAACTACATGGTCCCAGGTTCAGTCTCATTGCATGACACCTTGGGCAAGGGTCTTCTATAGCCTTGGGGCCAACCAAAGCTTTGTGAGTGGATTTGGTAAGCAAACTGAAAGAAGACCGTCATGTATGTGCGTATATATCTATATGTGTGTGTATGTATATATTTGTGTGTTTATGTCTCCATAATGTAGTGGTATGGTAAAAAGAGACTGATAGAATAAGTACTAGGCTTACAAATAATAAGTCCTGGGGTCAATTTCTTTGATTAAAACCCTTTAAGGTGGTGCTCCAGCATAGCTGCAGTTAAGTGGCTGAAACAAAAAAATAAAGCTTCAAAGA
This sequence comes from Octopus bimaculoides, assembly GCF_001194135.2. Taxonomy (NCBI): domain Eukaryota; kingdom Metazoa; phylum Mollusca; class Cephalopoda; order Octopoda; family Octopodidae; genus Octopus; species Octopus bimaculoides. The sequence continues at coordinate 27,801,565 of NC_068991.1, forward strand.
ATGTTTCCATATTCTCTCAAAAGTTTATAATTCTTATGATATCACCCAGGATAATTGAATAATTTAATGCCAGAAAAATCAAAGTAGAATAGTTTTCATCATTATCCTGTTTTTATTTTATCTTCATCCTTTTTTCCAAGCAAATAAATTTATATTTAGAATAGATTATCATTTCCAATGCCCTTTGTTTACTTCTTAGGATGGATATGTTTATAGCACAGTGTCTCATGCAGCTCTGTCCCAGTTATAGGCTGTGCTTATTAGTTTTTGTATATTTTTACTGTAGTTTTGTTGTAGGTGTTACCTAAGAAAGACTCCAGCCATTACCCACATACAAATGCGGCTTGGTATTATGTATCATGTTGTTGCTAATTGTTGTAGGTGCCTGTGTAGTTGCTGGCAGACAGAAGCGCATTCAGAATGTGACAACTAGAGGGAGAAAGAGCTATACCAGCACTTGGCTGGTGCTCATTTTCAGTGGGGTAAACTGGAGCAAATTAGAATGAAGTACTTTGCTCAAGGATAAAACATGCTGCTCAGTTGACAAATTGAATCCAACACATGATCAGCTGCCAAACACCCTTACTGGACCACACTGCCAATAGTTGTGAACATCAGACATCCAAGTTCTCATCCCCTTACTTAATTCCTAAGCCCCATAATATAAAATGTTTTTCAAAAATGTTGCAATCTTCCCTTCCTCATTACTATAAATGTCACTGACTTAGCCACACTTCACATATTCTCAGTTCTTGTAATGAATAACCAAGGCCTTAACTAATATACACGTTTACATGTCTTTTTGTCTTTTCAGTAAAAAAGGACAGTTTACTATAGTTCCAGTTCTTGTAGGTTCATTACAAGGAGATAAAGAAAAAATTTATGGGAAATTATTGGGGGAACATCTATCGAACCCAGAAAATTTGTTTGTGGTATCTTCTGATTTTTGTCACTGGGGTAAGTTTATTTTGATCACATTGTGAATGCTGTCTCATCTGTTACTGTTGGTTCTCTCTGCTAAACTTAATTTTTTATTTTGTACACAACCCATGCTAGCATGGAAAGCGGACGTTAAACGATGATGATGATATGACATCAGTGAGGGTGGGTGGATGTAGTTGAGTGGGATGCTTTATGGGTATTATTGGTATTTTATCAGCTCCAGGAATCAAAGATTTCACCCCAATTTAAGCTATCTGTCTCACTACAAACTAATTTTCTTTCATCAATAAACAGCCAATGTTTGTAGAGATGGAAGATACATGATTGAATCATTCATGATTTTGTTTAACATCTATTTTTCTGTGCTAGCATGGGTTAGATGAGAAGTTATTTGAAGTGGGATTTTAAAACCAGATGCTCTTCCTGTCACCAACACTTACCTATTTTTCTAGCAAGAAATTTTTTTATTCTAAAATTTTTTAGTCAAAAGGCTAAAACAGAATGTCAACATCATTTTGCTCAAGTATCCAATATTTACATTTGTATGCACACACACACACACACACACACACATGCACACATACTTTATGTATGGATGTGTGTAGGCACAGTGGTTTTCCTAGCCACATGATTTTAGGTTCAGACCCACTACGTCATACACTGGATAAGTATTTTGCTATAGTCCCAAGCCATTCAAATCCTTGCAAGTAAATTTGGTAGAGGGAAGCTGAAAGAAGCTTGCTGTATATATATGTTTGTACTTTTGTCTTGATGTAGCATGATAGTTGTAAACAAGTGTCACTGTCATACAAGCTGTGTTCATTTCCAATCTTCCATAAAAGCATATCAGGCCATGGGTAATAGTATCTTGTTTGGAAATAGGTAAGGGTTGGTAAAAGGAAGGCCTTCTAGTGACTGAAAATCTGTTTTGATGAATTCCATTTGATTTATGCAAGCATAGAAAAATAAACATTGAAATAACAGTGTGTGTGTGTGTGCGCACGCATGTCCAATTTAAAACTCAACAATATCTGACATTTAGAATATTTAAGGATTGCAACCCATGACAACTTGAGCCTCTACATTGTAACTCCTATCTTAAAATAAGGACTTGTTATGTAATGTAATTCAAGATATGCTTTCTAATGAAACAAGATGATTGTCATATTTGGAATGTCTTTTGATGATCGGTCTGCTTAATCATAGCTTACCACCAGTATCAATAATTAAGCAAAATAGTGACATGGGTTTTGAAATATGAGTTAAATCCCACAATCCCACACAACAATGTGCTGACAAGGGAAAATATCTTGGTTTATGGTGTCTTTTTTGTTCTTTTTCCAGGTCGTCGTTTTAATTTTATTTATAATGATGAGGCAGCTGGTGAAATATGGCAGTCTATTGAATCTCTGGATAGAATGGTATGGATTTTATTCTTGTTCTTCCTTATTTACTGCAAATATTTTTTTTTTTTTTTTTTTTTTTTTTTTTTTTTTTTTTTTTTTTGTCATGGATTACACACACTTACATACAAGCATGCATGCCTATTTATATTTGCCAAAATGATAAAAAACCATATTGATAAGCGCTGCAGAATCACTCGGAACAAAATATACTCTGACACAATGGTAATGTTTAGAGGCTGAAATATTTTGTACCTTGCCAAGCCTACACTTGCTACTCACTCACTTTGCATCTCTAACTCCACTTTTCATTTGCCTATTGTTCATTCCTATCCTTTCTTCCAACCCTTTGTCACTCATAGCCCTCCAACTCTCATCTCCTTACTCTAGCTTTGCCCTGCTGTACTGCCGGCCATCATTCTCTCTCCTCTCTGGACCACCTCTATTGCCTCCTACCACCTCTTCTTATCTCATCACTCACCCTTGTCTTTGTCCACTTGTGCTGCTGCCAAATCACTCTCCTCTTGATACCACTCCCAAATATCCCTGCCATTTTTTCCATCATACTCTTGTTCCTTCCACTTTCTCTCCATTCTGGTTCCCTGATGTCCTCGCTCTCTCTCCTATTCCCCTTGCATCTCAACAAATGTACACTCTTACCCAGCTCTCAACCAACCATTTTCTAGCCTTTCTTTTGTCATTATTCCCTCTTATTCCCCCCCCCTCATCATTCCCCATGCCTTACATAACTGAATACTCTCTACATTTACTGTAAAGTTCCTTCCATCTGTTCTTTTGCCACAATGGTACCTTCATCCCCTCTTGCACTCCCTCTACAGATGATTAGTGAGTGAGATAAGCTCTCTAGCCCTGATGCCATGACAAATACATCCATCACACACCATAAAAGGTTGGCTAAATGCATAGAGAAAGTGAAAGGTTTAGATCTCTTTCATCCTGTGTTGCTAAGGACTATTAACCTCTTTAGTGTTGGTGCCACTTAAAATGCAACCATAGAAACCAAGCTAAATGACACATACAAGCACCGATCAGAGGAAGCAATATTTTTCAATTAGAAATTATTTGGATTGTGACAACCTGTCCAACCTATGCCTACATGAAAAGTGAATGTATAATGATGATGAAGATAATGCTGTTGATGTCCATTTAATGTGCTAGCATGGGTTTGATGAATATAGCACTGGGACATTTTACAACTGGTTGATCTTTCTGTTGCTAATACATGCATGTGTAATTTGTTTTGTTTCACATGAAGCTTGTGTGTAACAATATTAATGGTAAATATCTGCAACCTAGGTTCAATTCTCTATTCTAGATGTTTCACTCCTCCAATGTTTTTATGCAATACATGGATGCCACAACTTCTAGTTTGTCTTTCATTTGAAGTCAACAAAGCTAATTACCCTTTGAAACATGCCTTTGATCATGAAAGTTCAAACAAATGACTTTTTATTGCACAAGTGTAAAAGGATATATAAAAATGGATCCTTTATTTTCTCCACATTGTCATCTGTTTTTGTCATTTTTTTTTCCATTTGTCATTCAAGACAACATCAACATCATCAAATGTTTTATAATTACTGGCACACTTTAGACATGTCTACAATACAGTGTGCCCGTCTTTCTCTCAATCCTGTATCTCATAATTGAGGTTAGCTTGTAGGTCACTTAATCTAACTTATAGCTTTCTTTAATCTGCTACTCCACAACCATCATGCATTTACTATATCCCTTCTCATATTCTGTCCAACATATTCAAATCTCCTATATGAATTAGCTAATATCACTGTTGCTCTATCATCCTTTTATGTCTATTTTTCTGTGTGTTTGCTTATTCTAGACAGATCTTTTGCAGCAGAGCATCTGTCCACATATTGAGGTCCCTTGTTATCTCTTTCATGAGCCTCAAAATTCTGAGATAAATCTTCATTCTTCTTGTTTCCTTAGTCTTCGTCTACCGGTTCCTCCCACTTTTTCACTTAACTGTTGTTTTCCATATACCTCACATGTCCATACCAGTAGAGCCTTCTCTCTTGCACTCTACATCCAATTACTCTTATAGTTTTTCTTTCAGCTCATTTGTACTTCATTATTCATGCCCACTACTATTACACATCCAGTGGCACATGCTCATTCCATATCTTTACAATCTTCATATATCCTCTGCATTTAGTGACTATGTTTGGCTACCATGCAATATTGCACTTCATATTCATACATCTTGCAAATAGAAACCTTTTATTGACTGTGGAGATAACAATTCCATGAACTTCTTTCATTCTGTTCTGATTGTAGCAACTGCTGATTTAGTCACATAGGTAATAGAAGCTGTCAACAATATCTAGGAACCCTCTGAGCATTTTTAAAAATTGCTAACTTTTGTGCATTTGATGCCATGTACAATTCCCTTCTCTTCTGTTTGTTATCCATTGCTTCATTTGTGAACCAACATATAATTCCTACCTACATCTTTTCTACATATCAAACAAGACCACTTCTCAAAAGGTAGAATTCTGTATCCTCTTTTGCTAAAACTCTTTCCCTTTTCTCAGTCTACTTTTAAACTTCTTCAGTTTAATTTTTTCCATGTTTGGAATGTTTCCTCTGATTTTGTATTTATTCATTGTCCTACTGTAGTTCCTATAAACAAACATTCTGTAACTCCATTGTTATGACCTGGAAAACTGTCATAAATAGGAGGGGGCTGAAAACCAAGTCTTGAAGGACATGTACATTACCATCATCATTATTACATTTTACCATGCTAGCATTAGAGGGGGCTAATCTTTTTGCATGAGATTCAGACTCTTGAGATCAGCTTCCATGCCTCCCTCTTCTATAGGTACCTTTCACTTGGATCATTTTCTACTTCTTTACTCAACTATTATACTTTATGTACACTTCACACCAGTACCAGTGCTGTATTCTTTCTTATGCAGCACATCTGATTCTTCTTATAGCAGTTTTTCTTTCGGCTTGTTTGTGTTCCAATATGGCATGATGAAGAGTAGGAGGTCAGAAGTTTGACAAACTGGAATTTTCTATTAATTTCTGTAATGCAAATTACATGTGTTTTAGAATATATGATATAAAATCACAAAAATAGCAAAAAGAAAACAAAATTCCATCTTTTGAAATTTTGCTATTTTTATACCCAGCCTTTTCTCAGCTTGATTGGGCTCCATCATGCATTATACATCTAACAGAGAATACTCACCTCGTTTCTTTTTAGTGTTTGCACACCTTCCACATTTAACACTCATATTTCACAGCCATGTAACATCATACTTCATACAAAACCATCCATCATACAGTCAGCCCTATACTCAGAGAAAGGATCCCTTTGTTTCCATCAGAAACAGTAGCTGTAAACTTTCTCTACTCTATTCATATTCTAGCTACTATATTCTCAGAATACCCTATTCCACTGCTAATTAGGTCATTACAATGGCAGAAGCTTTCAACTAAAGCTAGAGGTCCTCCCAAGACATGAAAGAATTTTTTTCTTAGGTTCCCTTCTGTCCTGCTTACTAAAACTTTTGTCTTAGCTCAGTTTTACTTTGTGGTAACTCACTTCTAAGCTCTGCTCCCACATTTGCCATGAGAGAGTCATCAATAAGAGCTAGGTCAATCAGGGTTTCACATAAACAACTTGTCTTAAACTCCTATGTTTATAACTTGGAGAACTATAACAAACTCAAGTTGCAGGTGAAAACCAAGCTCTGATGGCCGTCTCCCTTCACACTCAATAATTGCTAACTCACATTGCTGTACATGGCTTGTATGGTTCTCATTCACATGGTGTCTTGTCAAAAGCCTTCTCCAGATTAAGGGGATTGCTATTAGCTTTGAACTATTTGTTATACTAAAGAAAAAAAAAGTACCAATGATTGTTTTCTGTAACCTTTCTTTATCGGACACAATGACCAAGTAGACACATTAGCTTCAACTGTTATGCCTATGCATTAGATATTAAGGTCTATTTGAGTTTTTATGTTTATTATTATTATTATTATTGTTTTTTTTATTTCAGGGAATGTCTATTATTGAAAGGATGGATGCTAAAGCATTTTCAGAATACCTGCAACAATATCAGAACACTATATGTGGTCGGCATCCAATCATGGTTCTGCTTCATGTGAGTATACAGAAAGTCTTGAAAACAAAATATCAGTACCCTTTGTTAAATGTCAGTTTGCTTCAAACAGCTTTATCACAACCAAGAAGTTAGTGCCTCATCTGTGGGATGTTACTCAAAGAAAAAGCTTCTCAAACCTCACATTTATAGCACCAACAGCTAGTATTCTCGTATCTGTTTGACTGTGCCATTTGGGAAAATGTCTTTTACTATAGTCTTTGGCTGACAATATTATGTGAAGGAAACTGGTTGTGTGTGTGTATGGTGTATGTATGTATGTATTTGTATGTGTGTATATAAATATGTATATAATCACTATTTATCATCTGTATTTGTACTGGCATGGCTTGACAGGATCTGATTGGTCAGAGGACTGTGTTGAGTTCTAATGTCTGTTTTGGTATAGTTTCTAAGGTTGGATGCCCTTCCTAATATCAACCTTTTCACATAGTGAGCTGGGTGCTTTTTCATGTCACTGGTATTAGCCAGGTTGCCAAGTAGCTTGCAAGATAAGACCCCCTTGGTTGACAGTGAGTGTAGTATTGAGGGATGTGGCTCATGCCAGTTGTTCTGAGGAGTAGGAACAGGTGTCTTACTATAGAGGAGATGCATGATTACCCATGCTGGAAAACAAGAGATGGTGGTGACGAGTTGTACTTCAAAGTACAAGATTGTGAATGTGAGAGGGATGGAGACAGAAAGAGATTATAGGGAATAAGGACAGGGGAACAGGTAAGTTCACAATCTAGGACACTCAGTAAAGTGGTTGGCACTGGAAGGGCATCTGGCTGTGGAAACCATATCAAAGCAGACACTGGAGCTCAGTGCGGTCCTCTGACTTGTCAAATCCCATCGAGTCATCCAACCTATATCGGTATGGAAGGCAAGTGTTAAATGATGATGATAATGATGACATATATCATGTGTGTATGTGAATGTTTATATTCCTTGTCTTTGTAGCAGGAAGGGCATTTGACTAAATCACTGCCTGAGCAAGTCTTTGTCTAGCACATGCTAGCATGAAAAACAAATATCACAGGAAACAAAATGAACCCAGTTAGGTAGCCATTAATGATCTGTTGCAGTTGTATGTCTTAAATGGTGGTTTTTGTTTTAATTGGTTAAATTTTACTTTTCAATATCAGAAAATCTCAGCTCTATGAACTAATTTAAAATTATGTTCCATCAACCCTAACTAGAATGTTGCCATCTCTATATTGTCTCTAATCTAATATTGCCATCTCTCTATATTCTGCTATATTATATCTGATCTATTGTTATCATATCTCTCTCACCATACTTTATCTAATTTGATGCTACCAACTCTCTCTCTTACAATACTATATCTGATCTAATGGTGAACTTGGTATTGGACTACTTGTGAAAGCAGTTTCTTGAGCAGTGTTGTCACTGTAGACAAGCTGTTCTACTTGATATATATATAAATATTTATATTTGAAAACATTTCATTCACACTCTGGCCTGGATGAGGTAAAAGCTGAATACATAGGTGTAAAATTGAGCAAGTAATGTCCTGTATTAGCACATAGCTTAGTGTTGGCACTTGGCTGTGGTGGCACATAGTTGTATGTTAGCTGTAAGGTTTTAACCTTGTAGATTTAGTAATGTTTATGATTGTCTCATGAAGAGACAATCACAAAGTAATATATTTTCAAATGAGAATTACAAAAACATGAATTTAGCTCTTCTGTTAGTTGGTCTGTTGGTATTTATATGTCTTCTTAATATCACATTTACTAGTTCATCTACACAACAATTAATAGATAATATATATTTTCTAATTATTTAATATACTTTTTCCATTGCAGGCAATTGAAAGTATTCAAGAAATTGGTCACAACTTTAACATGAAGTTTCTAAAATATGCTCAGTCCAGCCAAGTGAAACACAGTCGCGATTCGTCAGTTAGTTATGCATCTGCTGCTCTTACCATTCAGTGACGTTAATTTCTGTTTAACATCACAATATTCTGCACTTTTATCACTTTTTTTTTTGTAAAGTGTATGATGATATACACACATATACATATATATATACATACACATATATATATATGTATATATATATATGTATATATATATATGTATATATATATATGTATATATATATATATATATATATATATATATATATATATA
>NC_068991.1:27812209-27830771 GCF_001194135.2 Octopus bimaculoides
ATATATATATATGTATATATATATATGTATATATATATATATATATATATATATATATATATAATATACTGGCATTATTGTAAGCTGCCTATTCTTTGGTTAAAACAAGGTTAACAGTGGTGTTCTACTTTTCTTTGTCTTTTTCCTTTATCCTAAAGATGTTTTAATAATATATACTACTTAGAAATAATGGAGAAAAATCGGACTTATTGTTTTCATTTCTTTTTTCTTTAAATATCTTAGTAAATTATTGAGGGAAAAGGGAAAGAAAAACCACTCGAGAATCTCAGAATTAGTTATGATACATTTGAAAGGAAAATTATACAGAAAAATTAGTTTTAGTTTTCGGTTATCTTCCATATCTTTTATAATTTCATTGTGTCTCTTTTTATAAGCTACATCCATCTGATGCTGATTCTAAGTATTTATAATAATAGTAGACCTCTAACTTTCAAACAAGGCCACACAGAATGCATGTTTATTATACTTTTGCAGAGGAAAGGTTGATTGTTGCTTCAAAGTTTTGGCCTTCTTGCCATTGGCAGATTGTCTGACAAAAGTGAGCAAGTGGAAATTTTGAAGTAACTTTCAACCTTGTCCTTTGTGTGTGTGCGTGCATACATGTGTGTGTGTGTGTGTAATATATAATATATACACAACTTGCAAGATGCTTCCATCCAGAGAATGGCACAGCCCTGTCTCAGTTCATTAGCATATAAACTGTCTCACAGTTATGCTTTGTACTCTGATTAATCTGGACATGGCTCTGCTGTTCTCTGGATGAAATATAAAAAAATGCTTTACCATCAAAAGTGTTGAATATTTCGTTGGTTTACAGATACCTTGATATGGTAAGGATTACCTGTATTATGATGTGTGTGTGTGTGTGTGTGTGTGTTTATATACGTATGTATTTGTATACATGCATATTTGTGTATGTATAGATATATCCCGATGCTATAACACTGTAATAATCAATAAGGAAAAGAACTCAATTATATAATTAAAATTTAATACAAGCAGCCACATATTTACTCTACCCAACATGTGTGGTCATCTCTGTTCCATACCAGGTATATTCCATATATATGATAAACATGTAAGCATAGCAACTCTGTCCTTTATTCTAATGGTCATGTATGTATTGAATAAAAGTAATTTAGAATAGCAAAATAATTTTCCTAGTTTCTAGCAGTCAAGGTTTTTTTACCTGTCAATTTATTTTGCTCTTGTAACACAAATAAGAATTAGGAAACAATCTTCACTAAAAAGAATGAAAAAAAAAGTGCCTGATATATTTCTAATGCTCAGTTATGTAGTTTTGAGATGTCTAGAGTTGTGAATAACTTGCATCTTATTATATATATATATATATCTGATGACACAGGCAGCATCGTCTGCTGTATTAACTGGCTAGAATATGGGATTGCTTATCCTGAGAAACAGATGGAGTAACTTGTTAGAATTTAGGTTAAAGGTGTTTATATTTAGCTATGCCTTGTTAATTCTTCACAGTATGAACTTTGATGTAGCTAGCTCAGGTATGCAAATTACTTGCTGGTTTGACACTTTTACCATATTCTTCAGCTGAATATATTAGATCTGTTCAGTAACTCAGATTGATTCCTTTAGAAGGTAATCCCTACTTTTGGAAATTACATTTGGAATCTCAAGGAATTCTACGAAAGTTAATGTTTAAAATTATTTTCTGTCCAGTAAAATCCAAACTTGAGAAATTTGCTTGAGCTTAAAACGGTCATTAATGAATGCAATATTCTTCAAGTTCATTGTATTTCTAAGACATTCCATCTTTTTGTCATTCCTTCATTTTATTATTATTAATAATTTCCTACAAATAACATATAGGATGTTTCTAATTTCCTTGCAGTAAAAAGCAATTAGATTAATTTCAGGTTAGAATTTCTTTATGAAAAAAATTTTAATTGGGAAATATTGAATAGCTCCTGAATTATTAACAAACCAACAACAAAAGGAAAATAATGCCAATATCCACTAGGTACCTGAATAATCTCATACCTACAAATACTTCATAATTTAGCTTTTGACAATGATCCTAAGTTCTTTTTTCTTTCTCAATTTTGGTTTGAAAATTTAACTCCATTTCTTTCTTATTTCACAAGAATTCCATTTGTTACGTGTTATTTTTAATATTGTTTTTCTCTCTCTGAGAGATCAATTTCTCAGATACTTATCAGTTCTTTACAATTGTTGCATTCTAAAGTTTGGTTTCTTTTTGTTGGTCTCGTTAATGAGCTTAAAATTGCTGACTTCTTTTAGTATCCAATATGTAATTCCATTTAATAAAGACTTCATTTTTAACTAGAAATAGTTGTTGACTCAATATTCAGTGTTCATGAAAAATGTACCTTGGGTTTCAGAACATTAAAGGAATCATATTCTAGATTGAAGGCCATTGTCACCAGTAACAATAGCTGAATGAATTGAGCTGATCTAACAATCAGTAAAACAGCTGTAGTGTATTTAAACTTAAACCTGATGAATGATGAAATTGGTAACACATCTTATCTATTCAACCACTTTATATTCTTTCCAAATATGGTAAAACTGGTTCACTTCAGCAGGTTTCATATTTACAGTAAGAAAGGAAATATATTTAAATCAACACAGGGATGTTCATCTTCATTCTTAATGTTTCAGTAGATTCAAACAGGAATATGCTAATCACTGTTGTATTCTATCTGTGAAGAACAACTTTTCCTTTCAGATGATCTGTAATAATACACTTGATTCATTGAGGTAAAGGGCCCTTGAAACACCATGGTGTTTAGACCAGGTTGTGTTTTTTCAATCAAGGCTACCCTTGGGTCAATGAATCTTAATCCTTTCGCATTTGGGTCACTCTTATTTCTTTATTGCCCACAAGGGGCTAGACATAGAGGGGACAAACAAGGATAGACAAAGGGATTAAGTCGATTACATCGACCCCAGTGCGTAACTGGTACTTAATTTATTGACCCCGAAAGGATGAAAGGCAAAGTCGACCTCGGCGGAATTTGAATTCGGAACGTAATGGCAGACTAAATACCGCTAAGCATTTCGCCCTGCGTCCTAACGTTTCTGGCAGCTGGCCGCCTTTGGGTCACTCGGTCAAAGGTTATGCTTATATTTTCACTTTGTTTTGAATTAATTCTACATTATTTCACAGCTTCATAATTTTGATGTGATTGCTGATTTTTACAATGGCATTAAAAGGTGAGAGGCCAGATCTGGCCAGTTTCAACATAAAGCAGAATATTTTGACCAGATATGACTGGTTTAGATACTAAAGTGTTGAACAAGGATTGTGGTTCTTGTTTATAGAAATCAGTAAATAATTTGCTATCACCAACACACAGCAGCAAATAATTTTCTGATTTCTATAAACAAGACCCACAGCCCTTGTTTAGATTCATTGATTTAGGGATAGCTTTGACAAGAAACACAACCTGGTCAAAATAATGTAATGTGTCAATGTGCCCTTATATTAATGATTCAAGTATTTTGTGAACACACATCATCTGAGGAGAAATTGTTCTCCATAGACAAAAATACAGCAGTAGTTAGCATATTCATGTTTGAATCTGCTGAAACGTAAGTAATGTGTACATCATAATTTCCAAAGAACACTGATATAATTTGGTGCTAACTTGTGACTAGAGCCTCAGTATGCCAAGATCTCAAATATGTGATGGTGCCCTGAGGTAATAGTATATCTCATTTGTCATTGAGTCATTGCAGTAGTTCCTCATCTATTTCACTGTATCTACACAAAATTGGTCTGTAGAAGCCAGACATCCTTCTTCATGATAGATATATGGGAAGACTTGAACTTGGAGCTATACCTAACAAAACTCTTGTCAGTTATGCAGTGTCCCCACTGTTAATTGAATAATTCTATAAATAACTTTTGTATTATGAAGATTGAGCCACATCGTATTGGTGATGACGAGGAAATGTGAAAAATTTGGTCAGTAAGACTACATTTATTGACTCAGCTGCTAGAAACTCCTTTAAAGGAAGGTATTTAAAAGATATATATGGTTTATATTGTCAACATCATTTAATAATGTGTGTTCCATGCTGGCATGGATATTGACTAGATTGGATGTAATCAGTTTCATTTCTCCCCATCATACAACTAAACAGTTTCATTCATTTCAGCATGTTTCGAATTTAAATGATTGCCACATTATCAAATTTTGTCCTGCAAATCCTAATACTAACCATACATCTCATTTCACGCATCATTCTGATGAATTGTTAAATATTGCTAGGATATGAAATCAAGTCCTGCACTATCAACCTTATTGTCACTCAAAAAGAAAAAACACTTACCTCTGGCATCTATTTTTTTATACGCTTGCACTGTCGGTGTTTGTCAGGCTAAGGGAGTTAAGTCATCATTAATTCGAGTTATTTCCCTTGGCTTCTGGACTGGCATTGCTGCAACGCTTGAAAGGTGGTAAAACTCTTCATAGTATATTCAAGCTTCCAGTTCCTTTGAGTGAAACAAGTGTGTGCAATGTTCCAAATGTTGATAAAGGAATCATTCTCAGACGAGCAAAAGTCTTCATTATTGACAAAGATTCAATGATACTAGTTTATGCTTTGAAAGCTATAGATAATTGTTTAAGAGATATGAATAGTAATTGTATATTTGGTGGGGAAAATTGTCGTACTAGGAGGAGATTTTTAGACAAGTACTTCCAGTTGTTCCCAGAGCTCCTCCTGCAGCTGTACTTGATTCCTGTCTTAAACGCTCGTCTATGTGGGATAATTTTCATCAAACGTAACTTACACAAAACATGAGAACAAATGCAAATGAACAAGATTTTTCAAGGTGGCTACTACAACTTGGAAGTGAATTTCTTCAAAGCTCTCTTGATAATCTCGCAGAAGATACTGTTGATATTCCTGAGGCATGCATATGTAACAATTCCTTGGTATCTGATATATTTGACAATTGTACAGCAGAAAAAATGAAAAATAGTGATCTTATGCCTTAAAAATTCAGACTGCTTAGCAGCAAATGAAATTTTAAGTAGATTGCCCACTGAAACTAAGACATATCTGAGCACTGACTCAGTAACTTCTGATAACGAAGAAGCCCAGAATTATCCCATTGGAGTTTATAAACACTTACACCTTCTGGAATGCCTCCTCATCACCTTAACTTTAAAGTTAGAGCAATTATTATGCTTCGTAGAAACCTTTCTATAACACAATGGAACTTGCTTGTAAGTATTTCAGCTTCATGAGCATAGCATCGAAGCGTCAATTATAAATGATTCTCATTCTCACACGAGAATACTGATTCCAAGAATCAAACTTACTCCAAGCGATGCAAACATTCCATTCGTTCTGCATCGGACCCAGTTCCCGGTTCATCTGTTCTTATTCTATGATAATCAATAAAGCACAGGGGCAAACATTCAATAGAGTTGGCATACACTTACCACAGCCATGCTTCACTCATGGCCAGCTTTACATAACTTTTTCAAGAGCAAGGGTGATGAACAGTGTGAGGGTTAAAGTGATACGTCAAAATGAATCCACTCATGGTTGCAGAAGGGAATCACCTACACTAGACACCTTGTGTATAGGGAAGTGCTGTAACAGATGTATTTAACGTATACTTTCACACAATAACTTAATATATATTTATTAATAAATATAACATAAAGATATAATAGAATTTTTCATTAACTAAAATAGTGCAAATTAAACAATTTTAATTAAATAACTATTTATTGAATGATATTTTAATTATCCGTGAATTTTTTTCATGGTTCCAGCTTGTTTCATTATTTTGACAAGCTCATTTCTAATATTCCAGAAAATATATAAAATATGAAGTATTCTCAACAAAGAAATGTGAGTGCAGATACATGCACTATGAAACAAAAGTTCTTGTGAAATATTTGATTACCTCAGTATGTGAGAGGAGAGAGAGAGAGATATAGTCACTGGTATTACAAGCTCCAACCTATACAGGTTGTGATATTACATGTTCAGTCTCCTTCAAATGCTGGAGACATAACACCATTGTAAGGACTCTATTGCACCTACTCAGTTTAGATACATCTAAACAGTAGCAGCTGCAAAATTAGTCTTAAAGACTGTACTGGAATGCACATCTATAGAGATAAATGCAGAAATACAACATTCATGTATTGTCCAAGTCTGCCTTTATTGATGTTGCCACCAGAAACCTACAGGCATTTAGGATCAGAAAATGAAGGCTATCCAATATATCCTGTTTTCCACACTGACCCATACTATAAACTACTGTATATGCAGTATAGTTCTCGACAAGTTAGTAGCTAGTTATGCAGGTTACAACCAGACGTTCGTTTCAATTTCTCTGTAGCAGTGATTCTCAACTATTTTTTACTTATAGACCCCTTTTATTCTGGTGGACCCTCACAGCCATTCAATGTTTAAAAACCCATTTTATAGATAATTCCTATTTTGTCCATCACACATTAGCTTGTGTAAGCTGGACTGTTTAAAACATCAGAGAAAGAAACCAAGCTGTTTCTTGCAATAAATACAGCTAAAACAAAATTTACTTATTTTGCTTGTGCAGACCCCACAAAATTTTATATGGCCCACAAAAGATTATATGGACCCCAGTTGAGAACTACTGCTCTATACTGTAGGTCTTCTGGAGGGGTTCTGATGAAATTGTCAAGCAATGTAGGTAAAACAATACAGAGTTTGTGAATATACCTGTGTCCCAGTGATTCTGTATATTAACTATTAATGAAGGTCATTTAAAGCAATGTTTGGAAAGAAGTAAAAAAAAAATAAATACATCATCAGCGGTGCTTCTGCCTGGCACAAAACCAAACTGCATCTCATCTAGGCTAACTCTCTTCTTAATTAGTTGAGCTATGACCCACTCTGTAACTTTCATCACCTGATCCAATAATTTGATACCACTGTAGTTATTTCTATCTGAAGCATCACCTTTGCCTTTATAGCTATTGACTGTGGCACTGCTACACCAGTCATTGGGTATGACTCCTTCATGAACTCCCTGAGTTACGATGTGGGTGACAAGACCATAACCCACACTGCCCAATATTTTAAGCATCTTGGCTTTGATTCCTGATGAGCCAGGTACTTTCCCAGTCTTCATATCCTTAATTGCTTTATCTACCAGGGTACTGACAATTTGGGTAGCTGGTCCCTCGTTTGGGTCAATCTTTGGCAGACTCTCCTCCTCCCATTCATTCTCCACATTCAGCAGTCTTTCATAATGGCATCTCCAAGTCTCTGTGTAGAATCATTAAACGCAAAGACACCATCATTCATGCTGACACATTTCTCTCCTATGACATCATGTTTTTCTCTCACACACTGTCTTGCAATCCAAAATACTTCAGTTCTATGGTCCTCACGTTGCTGAACATTGGCAAACTTCTTTTCTGCTATATGTACCTGTCTCTTGGTTTCCCTTTTGGCTATATGATACAGTCTCCTGCTACCCGCACACTTCCAGGCCTGTTTCTTTACTCTAATGGCACTGACTACAGTATTGTTCCACAATCATGTTACCCTAGGTCTAGAAGGGACTGTGCACCAGCCACAGATTTGGTCTGTAGTGCTCAGCAAGCTGCCTTCTATGTTACAAGACTGTAGCTCCGCTTCCCTATCGTCAAATTTCTTGGTAAGGATATCCCTAAATCTCTGACCATGTGAAGGGTTCTTAAGCTTCCAAGTCCTTTACCAGATTGGTCTGCTTTTTCGCATCCTTCTGGCCTTGAGTCTAAAGTCACCAATAATTAGTCTATGCTGGAGGGGTACATTTTTTTACCAGGGAGGGTCTTTGTATTTAAGATCAACAAAGCATCCTGCTGTCTGGTGAGAATGAAATCAATCTGGCTTGCAGAGTCACCTGATTGATAGGTTATCAGGTTGATGGTTGGCTTCCTGAAGTTGGTGTTGCAGATCAATAGGTTATTTGCATCACAGAACTCCAAGAGTCTAGTTCCCTCTTCATTTCTGGTACCAACTCCATGGCCCCTATGTACACCATGGAAGATACCAGGTTGCTGTCCGACATGCCCATTAAAATCTCCAGTCACAAAGATGAGATCATTGTCACTCGTCTTTGAGGTAGCCTGCAGAAGAATATCAGAAAAGTGATCCTTCTGTTCCTTTGGTAAGCCTGCTTCTGGGGCATAGGCTGAGATAATTGTAGCTATACCATTCTGCAAGACTAGCCTGAGTTTAAGTACTCTATTGCACACCCTCACTACCTCTATGACCTTATTCACCCTTTCCTCTGCAATAAGTATTCCCACACTCCCTATTCTATCACTATTACCTTCCCAGAAGAGTTTATACCTATGTGATTTGCCTGTGAGGACTCTGGCTGAAGCTTGTCTCCACCTTACCTCTTGTGTGCAACATACACCAAAGCATCTCTACAATCTTGCTAGACCTATCTTTCAATGTGTCTATATATATATATATATATATATATATAACAAGATGGTGAAGTATGGTCTTTGGATGTTGAATCTTGTGGAGGCTATGACAAGTGACAGAGACCTTTAGTGATTTACTGTGCTTGAGAAGACATGTCTAGGTAAGTGAAATTGTAGTTGTGGCCAGTGCTGGTGATATATAAAACGCACCTGTGCTAGTGACACATAAAAAACATCCAGAATGATGCATGAAATGAGATGTATGGTTAGTATTAGGATTTGCAGGACAAAATTTGATAATGTGGCAATCATTTAAATTCGAAACATGCTGAAATGAATGAAACTGTTTAGTTGTATGATAGGGAGAAATGAAACTGATTACATCCAATCTAGTCAATATCCATGCCAGCATGGAACACACATTATTAAATGATGTTGACAATATAAACCATATTTTTTGTGGAGTGGTTGGCATTAGGAAGGGCATCCAGCTGTAGAAACCAAGCCAAAATAGACTGGTGCCTGTTGCAGCTCCAGTTAAATCATTTTACCCATGTTAGTATGGAAATAGGCACTAAATGATGATGATGACTGATTAATCATATATATATATATATATATATATCATCATATAAGAAGCTTCCATACATCTGTTTACCATTTTCACTTACAAGGTATTATTTGGCCTAAAGCTAGAGCAATAGACATTTGTCCAGGATACCATATAGTGGTATTGAACTCAAACCCATGTGGTTGTAAAACAAATTTCACTACTTCAGAACCATGTCTGCACCTCATAGAATTGTTATTGTGTGAAGTGATAATATAGTTTCGAAGCAGCTTCAAGAAGTGTCTTTCCAGTAGAATAGCTGCTAATTTTCTTTTGAAAAATACTATTAGCTGTTGTTACTTTTATTTGAAAAATTCTCCTGTAATGTTTTAAATGGATGTTTTTATGTTGTGTGCCAGAAATAGATCAGTGGAGTGGATATTGCCTTTTTTGTAGTGTATCAGGAGCAGGTCAGTGGAGTGGCTTGCATTGTGTAGTGGGTCTGAAGCAAATCAGTGGAGTAGGGAGTTTTCTACTGCTACAAACTAATTAACTAATTGCTATAAGTGAAAACCACAAAAACAAAATGAAAAGACACAACCAGGAGTTGAATATGTGTCACAGACTCAGTTTACTTTAATTCTACAGCACTTTAGCACTGAAACAATGCATCCTTTCATTCACTAAACTCTTTAATCTCTCCTTTTCTACTGAGATCTGTTCTGACTTTTGGAAACATACTACAGTGTGTCCCATTCTCAACAAGACCAACCCCTCTGACTCTGCCTAGTATTGTTCTATAGTATTCACTTCTATATCACTGATGTAATGGAGACAACCGTTAACATCTTCCAGTACCTTAAATTTCTCTCTCACTCACCTTAAGGATCACCTGTACGGTTTGTATAAAGCCAGATCTACTGGTGATCTACACTCATCTGTTATCCACTGATGGGCTCTTGTTTTGGAGTAATTTAGTAAAAACAATATTGCTACCCGTGACATCAGTAAAGCTTTCAACTGTATATGGCACATGAATCTCCAATTGAAACTTCATGCCAATGGACTCCACTCTCATCTCATTTCTTGAATAAGTAACTTCTTATCAGAGCACACCATTATTGTTTGTGTTGACAAAGCTGTTTCTGTCCCTCACTTTATCAACTCTGGCATACTCCAGGATTTGGTCTTGTCACCCATTCATCTACTCCCTTCCTTCTATACATCAATGTGAGTGTTTATTGAGTGAAAACACCTAAAGCTCCACGAGGCTCCGGCAGGGGATGGTGGCGAACCCTGCTGTATTCTTTCACAACTTTCTCTGTTTCTGTTGTGCCTGTAATCCAAAGGGTCAGACTTTTCACACTGTGTCACGCTGAATATCACCGAGAACTACGTTAAGAGTACACGTGTCTGTGGAGTGCTCAGCCACTTGCACGTTAATTTCACGAGCAGGCTGTTCCGTTGATCGGATTAACTGGAACCCTCGACGTCTTAAGTGACGGAGTGCCAACAACAACAACAACAACCACTACATCCAACAACACCTACTTTTACACAGATGATACTATAGGAAAGTAGGGTTATACATCATTGGATGTAGACCTGACTTTCCTATATAATATTAAGAAATTAACGGGACGCTGATCTCCAGACTATCAACTTAAACAACATTTATTCAGGTGGTAAATATATATATCTTTAGCTCTTGTTTGTTGTTACAGCTTCTGTGTGTGTGAGCATAGTTGTTGGGACGTTGGTATGTAGATGTAAGTGAGCTGTCGAGCGTAAGTTCGAAAGATGGAGAGAGACAGCTAAACACGTCCTTGCTCAATTGCTGGCCAGCAAGAAAGAGATAGAATGAAGCGGGAAAGCTTGGTATGTTGAATTCCACGCATGCGTGAGACTACGCATGCGCACAGCGTTACTACAATACAATCCATTATTCTTTAATATTCCTAAACCTTGATTTATCCACTTACAATCTAGTTACCATGTATCAAACCCACATTGGCTTCATAATCACAGACCTTGAAAACATCTTCTGGTAGCACCATTCCAGTCTTTTTTTTTTTTTTTTCTTCAAATGCCAGTTAACACACACATTGCTCATATCAAGAAGACAGTATCACACCATATCCCCACTAGTCATGAGTAACACTTAGCAAGAGTTTTCAGAATTACTTCAGTAGTTGAGTCTCACTATCATTGAAGATCTCTCTTGGTGAAAGATCATTCTTTGCATAGTTAGGATCACATTCCAACTAGAAGCCTGTCTCATCAGGATCAGAAGATTTTTCAGTCCCTATCAGTTATTAATATGCTACAAAGCTCAGGTGAAGCCTACAAGGGAATATTGCTCTAATATCTAGGACAGTGTCACTACGCAAACATAGTCTTCCTAGACCACATCCAGAAAAAGGTCAAAAGCCATTCAAATGCAGGTCCCAGGCTGTCTCCTATCTCTACCTTTTCTATAGCTACTGTAGTGGCCTCTGCTCCTCACAGCCTATTGGTTTTGAACTTCCATCACCACTTAGACATTCCAATCTCACTTACTTCTCTTCCTCTCACTTTTCAGGTATCTACCCTACCCCCACCATCACACACATTAACCTGGGTTCTCTTCCTGCTCTTATGTGTTCTGTAGGTGTTTAGTTAAAGCCTCAAGAGTAACATTAACGGAAGCATCAGTCTCATCGGTCTAAGAAGACCTGCAAAGATCACAGAACCAGTCCATTTCTTCAGACAAAAACAAATAAAATAAAATACGATATAATTTTTAAAAGATGGTAATGAATTCTTAAGATGCACTGTGAGTGTGTACACACACACGCACGCGCGCGCGTAAAGGAGATATCAAATTATATATTTTCAGGTAAAATATTTAGCAGATATCAAACGGCATTTTTTCTGGTTTTTTTTTTGAAGAGTGCTTGACGTCTTGAGCGGCCTTAGTATCATAGTAAAAATGGCTGACATCGAAGAGAATTTACGTGAATTAGTGGAATTACAGAACGACTACAATGCTACATTACACGACATTCAACTTTTGGTGAGAGATATTGAAAGACTACAAAAGGTGGTGTGTCTTACGTTTTTCTTTTATATCTCTTCTATTAATTTTCATCGTGAAAACCATCTTGTAGAATGGAAGATGCGTTATTCTGCAAACTGTCAACATGAGCGGAGGATGTGAACACCTTCCGTTAATGTCGTCATATTTTGCTTTTGCTACTTTACCAGTTATAACTTCAGTTAAATAAAAGCCTGAAAGTAATTAACATGCATAGTTAGCAAGGAATATGGAAAAAGTGAACTCAAACGTCCCATCTTCAGGAATGCAATAATGAAAGTGGTGATGGAATGTTTTGATTAATTCCAATGATTCATATTTTTAGGGTAACGGGTAATTTTGATGAGCAACGTAAATGGAATGAAATTAATTGGCATTCGCTTGAAATTTTAAGCTGGATCACTCTATACATAGTAGCGTACCATACCAGTAATATATAATTTTGTTCCCGTCGCACACACGTCTGTTAAATAATATATATATATATATACACACACACACACACATACATACATATAAAAATACATGAACTGTTAACTCGTTGTTTGGTGTATTATCAACAGCTTTAACATATTTCGACAGTTTCTCATGTTCTTATATTTGAATTATAATAAAATTTAACAAATTCAGTTTAAAATGAACTGAAAGCTATTATAAATCTAAATTCTTTACATATAAAAATAGAAATTATCTTGGAAGTTAGCTGTGGTGTTGAATCAAAGTTCGAATTCTGCTGGATTTTTTTAAAATTTCAATTACCTATAAACTATTGGGGTATTTATAATTTACTCTAATCTCACCTCACCCTCCCAATTGTGGTCTTGTACCAAAGTTAGAGTTTCTTACTGAAACAAACAATTTTTAACAGACTAGGAAGAGATTTGGTTCGTAATCATTTTTGCTACATTCATTCTTTAAGTCAAAGAATCCTCAGTAACTTCATTATTAATTTGTATGTAAGAGGTATGCATGCAGATTCGTCGCCAGACTTTTGGTGCCTAGGGATGCTTCAGAATATTCTGGGAGGGCACTAATTTGTAATAATGCTAAAGTGGGGTTTCTTGACAATTTCTTTAATTGAAGTTTTGATTGAAGCACACCATTTAACCAGTCATAACTTCAAAGAAAAAATTTTTTGGTATCTTCAGAAAATTTTTATAAACTGTAGTTTCTAAATCTGAGGATGCACCATTGAATAGTGAGGGGACAGTGCCGTTTAGTGTCTCCCCACTCTTAGCAATGGGCATGTATATATGTAAAGTGTGAGAGAGGTATATTGTTACTTTATTCATTTTCTATCAATGACTGTTTTTTTTTTGGCTTTTGATTGTTATTTTTTCATTAAATAGTTTTCTTAAATATCCCATAAATCATTTTAACATCCACTTTTCCATGCTTACGTTACCTTAGACGGAATTTGTTGAGGTAAATTTTCTATGGCCAGATACTCGTCCTGTCATGATCCTGTACCTGTTTTCTAAGAAGGTAATGCTTCCTCAAGGCCAGGCAAGTTGTTCATGGAAAGATAGCAGAGATTCTTTAGTTAAAATTTCTCCTAATGCTATCCTCCTCTTCAACATCGTCATCATCTACTATAACTCAAGGATTCCAGTATAGCTGCTCTACCTTTCATATTATTTGCTGCCCAGATCACCCCAAGCAGTTGAACTAGGCATGTCCAGACAATTGAACAGGATTACCATTACATTGTGCGATTTTAGGTCAATTGTATTCTCTGATGTTTATTAATAACAGTTTCCTTATGATGTCTTTTTGCAGACTACTTCAGTGATGAATGACAGTGACTTTACTTTCATGGCTGGTGACTTCAATGGACACGTTGAGCAGCATCCTGGAGGATTCCATGATATGCATGGAAGTTATGGATTTAGTTCTTCAGATGAGGAAGGAACAAGGTTCTTGGAGTTCTGTGATGTAAATGACCTAGTAATTCAGAACACTAACTTCAAGAAATGAGACAGTCACCTGATCACTTATCAGTCTGGTGGGCACACAAGCCAGACATACTATATCCTCATTAGAAAGCAGGTTAGTTAGATGCTTGTAAATGCAAAGTCCTTTCCAGATGAAGAATGTTCTAAGGTTAGTTGTTAACAACTTCAGACTTAGAAGGATTCAGAGACACAAACCAATCTGGAAAAGGAAGATACGGAAACAATGGTCTGAGATATATGTTTCAATCAGAACTTCTATATAATGAAAAGGAGATAGAAACATATGACACTTAGGAGAATTGGAAGTTCTTATAGGACAACATATTTATTGCAGCCAGGGTGTGGATGATATGGTGGTGGAATGGTGAAGTAAACAGAGCCATAGAAGCAGCGAGACAGGCTTAGGATGAATGGAAGAATGAATAGGAGCAGAGAATTATACCAAGTTGCTGAAGGAGAAGATAGACAACAGGTATATTTTGAAAGGGGAGCAGTAGAAAGGAAGAGGTTTGTCAATGTTCTGTAGCATGATAACAAAGGCATGAGGTATTCTGGAGTGCAAAGCAATGTATCACCGAAAATTAAGACATGGGAGAGAAGTGTATATGAATGGATAGTGGTACACTTGCACTTAGTGATGCTGAAAAGAAAAAGGCATGAAAAGGCTACTTAACATGAAGAATATATGGGAGAAATAGAGCTTTCTAAATATGAGCTGTGGGATTGG
The DNA here is from genome assembly GCF_001194135.2 of Octopus bimaculoides. Taxonomy (NCBI): domain Eukaryota; kingdom Metazoa; phylum Mollusca; class Cephalopoda; order Octopoda; family Octopodidae; genus Octopus; species Octopus bimaculoides. The sequence continues at coordinate 27,826,977 of NC_068991.1, forward strand.
CCATTCTAGCTGACAGCAGTATGATTGATAAAGCAATTAAAGATATGAAGATAGAGAAAGCTGGTCCATTAGGAATTTCCTCCCAGATGCTTAAATATCTGGTGATGTGAGATACAGCCTGGTCACCCATAGAATTAATCAGTTTGTACAGGAAGGTATCATACCTAACAACAGGCGTAACATTACAGTCAATCCTTAAAAAAGGCGAACATTTAACAATAAGATCCTTCATAATTATCTTTATTTTTCTCTGATTTTATTTACAGGAGAATGAGAGTTTGGCTGTGCAGCAAGACTGTTCTGAAAGTTTTAACTGGTCACCATTGAAAGAAACATTACGGATTGTACTGGAAATAGACAGGAACCCTGAACTTGAAGAAGGTACACTCTTCTTTTTACATTTTTCATCTTTTGCTCTCACTCTTTGCCATATTCCTGCAATACCTGCTGCAACATTCTTAATATTGCAGTTATGTTTGATCCAGTTTAGAGTTTATTTGTCTCAGCATATTTCTCCCTACATGGATGAGAAAAAGGAAAGTGTTCATATCAGTCATGTTCAATGAATAAATTGTAATATCTCTCTTTCTCTTGCTCTCCCCCCCTCTCACTCTGTATATGTATATTTCTCTCTGTGTGTATGTGTGTTTGCCTTCAATGCCAAAATCTACTGTTGCCAAAACAGGCTGAATGTCCAGTCAATTATGCCAAATCATCAGTGTCCAAACAACTGTGCCCAACCATCTCATGTCAAAGATTCACTATGTCTAAACAAAGAGGGAATGGTCAGGATCGATCATGAGTTAAACAACTATGATAATAAATCTATGACTATGTACAAAAGCGATCAATTCGTCCATCTTTACATTTTGTGTTCAAATTCTCTCAAGGTCGACTGTGCCTTTCATCCTTTTGGGATTAATAAATTAAGTACCAGTGAAACACTGGGGTCAATGTAATCGACTACTCCCCTCCTTCCAAACTTCGGGCTTTGTGCCTTCAGTAGAAAGGATGATTATTATTATTATTATTACATAGAAAAATGCGAGCATGAAAAGTCATATTCTTAAGATTATAAACCTGGAAAAGTACAGGACAGGTTATTACACCTGTAAAAGTACAGGACAAGCTATTACTTCTAGTAAAGTAAAGAATAAGAAACTTTTTACTTGAAATATTGCAGCAAAGAATGCCAGTTCTTCTAATTTATCTCTCTTTGCAGTTCTCATCTTTTAAATTTATTGTACAAAACTGTTCAGCTAATTTGTAAGTTTGTCTAATTAGTCACTTTTTTCTCTATTTAAGACAATATACTAACCAAATTCTACTTAAATAAGCATAGTGTTATTTGTAAACTATATAGAAATATTTTTGAATATTCAAATTTTAATTTTAACTGCAATATTTTAAATAAAAAGTTTCTTATTCTTTACTAGAAGTAATAGCTTGTCCTATACTTTTACAGGTGTAATAGCTTGTCCTGTACTTTTCCAGGTTTATAATCTTAAGAATATGACTTTTCATGCTTGCATTTTTCCATGTAATCCATGATTTTTCCAGGCATTGCTGTTATAAGATAATTAATAAGATGTCAATTAATAATTTAAGATTTTACCTTATAAAATACTGAAAGATAATATTTCAATTTTTCCATGTAAGTGATGATAATATTTCAATTTTTTTCATGTTTAATTTAAATATATGTTGTGATTGAATTATTTGATAATTAATGGCAGGAATTTGTACCATGTTGTTGGTTGCACCATGGCTCACCAAAAGTTACAAACAACAAGGCCCCAAAACCATCAGTTACCAGGCTCACCTTAAGTAACCTAATTTTGCAATATTAGGAGGTCACAGGAATTCATTCAGTGAAAAAAAAAAATTTCAATGATTCTGGGATTGAGGGGGGGGGGACCCTCCTCCAACCTCATTTTTTCTGAGCCAAAATAAGGGATTTGCAGCATATTAGGCAGTCAGGGTATTTGATTCCACGCAAAAAATCAAATTTTTCTTTTTCTTTCTTAGTGAAAATCGTGACCATAATGTTGTTGTTATTTAACTTCAAATCAACCCTGATACTGCAAACATATCACCAAAGACATTCCAGCCTTCAGCAAACCTTCTTTTTAGGGATAATCTAGGACATTACATACAATGGATGTATGATTTAGGTAGGGGGATACTTTGGCTGCTATTTTTAGCATGTTGAGTGACCAGGTAGAGGCTCTTTCAATTGTTCAATTGTGTGATGAGATTTTTTAAAGCATATATGTAATATGTATATATATCATCGGTAGAAGTTAGAGAGTAAGTCAAAAGCTGAGAGTTTCTTGTATTGGCACTTATCAAACATGAAATTTGTCCATTGTCACTCTGTAACTTCTGACGAAATAACTTCTAAAATACAAAATTTTGTCAAAAACGTTAAGAGTAAACCCAGTTCTGTGTGACACAGTCTTGACTAGCCCATTCCCCCTGAATTTCAGGCCTTGTGCCAATAATAGATTATTATTATTATTTTAAGAGATTTTCTTGCAGTTTTCCATGTTTCCTAAATAGGAGAGTTAGAACAATATATCTTGCCTAAGGAAACAATATTTGATAAGAAACCTGATTGCTTAACCACTCAATAGTTTATTCTGTTTCATAAATAATGTGTTTTTTTCAATTGCATGAACTAAAAGTTGGAGGGGGACAGGATAAACGACCTGCAGGTAGTAATTTTACCTTGTTTGTATTCTTAGTGCAAATTTTGAAGAGTATGGTTTGATTTTAACAGTTATGTTTTCAAAACTATTATGGAAGTGACAAAATAGCATATTTGGCATATTTTGCTTTATGAGTTCAATAAAGGCAATAACGTGTCAGTGGCACGTAAAAAGCACCATTCGAGTGTGGTCGATGCCAGTGCCGCCTGTCTGGCCCCCGTGCTGGTGGCATGTAAAAAGCGTTAGGAAGGGTATCCAGCTGCAGAAACCTTGCCAGATCAGATTGGTGTCCAGTGCAGCCACCTGGCTTGTCAGTCCTCAGTCAAACTCTCCAACCCATGCCAGCATGGAAAGTGGACGTTAAATGATGATGATGATCATAATGTAGTTGACACTGACTTAAAAGTTTCGGCCTGGCTTGTTTACAAAGTTCTACATGCATTAAGTTCTAAACAATAATTTATCCGCAAACCTAATCAATAAAAATTTTACCAAAATATCTTTCCATAAAAACCTAATTACCATCCCATTCAACCCCATACACCCAAAGATGGTTTTAACTCAACAGAGACTGTGTAAAGACAAAACTAACTATAATGCATTGCAGTCTGATGATGGCTTAGCTGGCTGGAATTTTAATGTTACTGTCAAGAACTTTCTTGTATAACAGATATAATTATATATATATATATAACAGATATAATTATATATATATATATATATCTATAATTTAATATACATGTTATTATAATGGGTGAAGGGATGATTATTGAATGGTTATTATTTTGATATTATGTTATATTTTAATGTCACTGTCAAGAACTTTCTTGTATAACAGATATAATTATATATATATATAACAGATATAATTATATATATATATATATATATAATTTAATATACATGTTATTATAATGGATGAAGAGATGATTATTGAATGGTTATTATTTTGATATTATGATATTTTTTAAATAAATTTTCTATCTTTATATAATAAGTATTTCATATTAATTCATTTGGTACTTATTGTTGGTTGAGATATATATCTAATTATTGTTCTACTTACGATCTGACGAGTAGCTAT
>NC_068991.1:27831009-27832165 GCF_001194135.2 Octopus bimaculoides
TCTATATGTGATAGTGGATTTTCATCGATGAGTTCTTGAAAATTGGTTATTTTCCCTAAAACTATATATTTTATATATACTTTATCTATAAGGCTCAATTTAATTTTAATATTTATAAATTGATTTTAATTGAGTTTTTTACCTGTAATTTTGGATTTTGTCCCTAATATTATTATTATTATATATATATATATATATATATCATCATCATCATCATCATCATCATCGTTTAATGTCCGCTTTCCATGCTAGCATGGGTTGGACGATTTGACTGAGGACTGGTGGAACCCGAAGGCTACACCAGGCTCCAACCTGATTTGGCAGAGTTTCTACAGCTGGATGCCCTTGTAAATACACATATATATAAACAATATTGAACACATATACACATGGTATGTGTTTTGCTAGTTTGTGGGTAGGCTTGCACTTATAAGTGTAAGAGAATATATACTCTTCTATGCATCTGGTGTTAAAAAAACTTGTAAGTCATAGACAAGTAAGATAACTCACATCAGATCCTGTTCAAGAACATTGATGTTTTGTCATTTTTTTGACTTGTTCCAGAAACGAGGCCTGATGCAAGCTAAATCGGTGTCTATGACTATATGCAAAATGGTGTAAGAGCCATCTGCTGGTATGTCCCAATATTTCATACCATGGAAAAAATTCAAATATGAGTTAAAAGTAGCATGAAGGATATAAACAATATCAAACACACATACCCAAACTGTGTTTTGGTAGTTTGGATAGGCTGTGCTTATAGGCATAAGAGAATATGTTCTCTTTAATATACATGATGTTAAAATACATCGAAGTCATATATATATATATATATATATATACTAGCAGAAATACCCGGCTTTGCCCAGGTTAAAGAGAATAATGAAATCTAAAAACGCCGTCTAGACTACGCAACCCTCAACTGTTAGTAGCTACGATACCATATTTCTACATTAATAACTCTCCAATCCATGCCAGCATGGAACATAGACATTAAGTGGAATGCCAGTCTCTCATCTAGGAGGGCCTTGAAATCAATGTTACCAACTGGGGACTATGTGTGTCGTAGTGATAATAAAAAGACCCAAAGGAGGTCTGCAACGAAATAATTTTACTCAACACTTTGCAAGTGAATCAGTGGAGGCAAAGATGCGTC
>NC_068991.1:27833240-27834634 GCF_001194135.2 Octopus bimaculoides
ATCATTTTGAGTGTGGCCGTTGCCAGTACCGCCTGACTGGCCTTCGTGCGGGTGACATGTAAAAGCACCCACTACACTCTCTGAGTGGTTGGCGTTAGGAAGGGCATCCAGCTGTAGAAACTCTGCCAAATCAGATTGGAGCCTGGTGTTGCCATCTGGTTTCACCAGTCCTCTGTCAAATCGTCCAACCCATGCTAGCATGGAAAGCGGACGTTAAACGATGATGATGATGATGATGATGATGATATATATATACATATAAATCTGTAATTGTCATATATATGTCTGTTTGATGTTTCTTTCATTACTATTTTCTCTCTTCCTATTTTTACAGATGTTTTACAAGTGTTGAGTCAGAAGCTTTCCTCACTTCGGATGGACCTGTCGGCTTTAAGAAGTGCTGATCACTAACATATGCATATCTCCATGTCTTTAACTCTCCATTTATTTGCTAGTATTCCATTTGACCCCATTCCTTCTCTACCTTACCACATAGATTGTCATTTGTTGTCGCCTCTTGAACTTTTTTGTGATATTTTATCATAACGACCTCCAGACAAGCAAATGACAGATGCTTACAGAGAAACAGTATCATAGAGAAAAAAGTGTGCTGTAAAAAATACAGCAATCTTATATATTTTGTCTATTGCATGAAGTCTTGTAGTGAAGAATTGGTAGCATGCCTGATCTAACTATGTCTGTATGTCAGGTGTGTCAGGAGTTTTTTAATTCCCAAATAATTTTTGAACTTTATTTTCTGGTCTCTTGAAAACTCATCATTTTTGTATTAATATAGTTATGAAGTTAATGACAGCAAGCTAGCAGAATCATTAGCGTGCTGGGCAAAATGCTTAGCAGCATTCTGTCCGTCTTTATGATCTGAGTTCAAATTCCGCCAAGGTCAGCTTTGCCTTTCATCCTTTTGGGCTTGATAAAATAAGCACCAGTTGAACAATGGGGTTAATACAATCGACTTACCCCTCCTCTAAGATTGCTGGCCTTGTGCTAAAATTTGAAACCAATATAGTTATGAAGTTATATTTATTGAGATTATAAGAATTACATCAACAGTTTGTCACATATCATCTTTCACTTTGTTATTTGTCTTTCACTTTGTTATTTGTCTTTCACTTTTGATTAAATTCCATTCTCTGTCTGCTATGTAATCTCATTATAAATGCTTCCAAAAGAATATAAGAATTGATTTGGTAAGACTGATCAGTTCAGTATTTTGTTACAGAATCAACAACTTTAAAATTGTTTGTGATAAACAGTTATTAAGGCACCAAAAATGCAAAGAAATATTTCCCATCATCATCATCGTTTAACGTCCGCTTTCCATGCTAGCATGGGTTGGACGACCCCTATATATATATATATATATATATATATAT
>NC_068991.1:27835051-27844532 GCF_001194135.2 Octopus bimaculoides
ACACACACACACACACACACACACACACAGGTACATATATAATATATTTTTTTTAAATACTGAACATGTTTCAATCACTTTTTGTCATTACATTTAGTAAAACCAGGAAGTTTACTAGAGAAAACATCTCAATTTCTGTTGTCTTTTTATCTGAGCATGTTTTATTATATGGCTGGTGTTTTGCTGTACAGCTGATTGGATGACACTTGTGATATTTCTCCAGATATAACTGGTATCAATATATTGTGCATTCACCAGTGATATGGTTTCTTGATGTTGCTGTTTGGAAGCCATTTTTCTCAAGTTTTCTACATGCTCTTCCCATCTCTTTAGTTACTGGTGATTGATATTATTATTCTCATTAAACTTTTCCACCAGCTGTTCTGTTTGATTTCAGCGTAACTCTGTGACAACCAGAGTTTGTCTTTGGTGATTGTCTTCATTTCATTGTTCTTTAATCACTTGATTTAAACCATACATTAATCCCTCCACCTTTCACTGTGTACATAGTTATTTCTGTCTCTATTCTCATAAATTAATTATTTTTAGATGAAAACAAAAAAATTGATGTTTTCTGGATTTTCTTTCTGAATTTCTGTTATCTTTTATTGAAACTTTATCTCATGTTTACAATCTATTAGTGAATTTGGTGTTGTTAATCCTTTCAAAGTCTGTGAAACATTGTCATTGTTGCTGAGGGTTTGTATAAAATAGGTTTGATTATGAACCCTGTATTTCTGAACAAAAAAAGAAAAATTACCACTACAAGTTTGGATCTGTTTCTACCCCAGAGTTTTTTTCTGTTTTGGCTTAATTAATTTGATATTTTATTTCTGATGAAATGCACAGCCTGCTATGTGTTTCAATTAATTTGAAAAATACTCAAGTATTTTGAGGGATTTAGTTAAATATTTTTTTTACTAAACTGGTGTTTGGAATAGATCTTATATAAAATTTTAACAAAAGGTTTAAGTTCAATCTAAATAACACATGAAATCTAGAAGTTTTGTGTTATCAGGTGGGTTAAGGGAAAAAGGTTAACTGAATATATTTAACAGATTCCAGTATTTTATTTTAATGGTTTAATACTAAACACATTAGATTAAGCTATGAGATATGGTTGGTTATTGAACTAACTATAGTATTTATTATATTCTATGTAATTTACATTACAGATCTGATGGTTTATTTCACATGTTTATAATGTTTTAATAGTTGCCATAGTAGTTTAATATTTGAAGTAAATTAGACACATTTAGAAAAGTTTCATAATTCTCTTAGAATAATTTACTTTTAGTATTGAGCTAAAAAGAAGTGTTTAGTTGTTTCTATTTTGTTTAGTTGTGTTTTGGTGTTTACTTTGAATGAAATAATTGTATTTACAATGATGAAGACATTGAATACTTACATTTGACCTTCGTCTGCTTTTCTGTATACTTTTCGAAAGATTATCACAAACTGTTACACTTTGTCATCAAACAATTTATCAGTTTCATTTCACAATCTATCATCATTTTCACTTAAAAGCATATCAAATTTGCTAAATTATTATCATCATTCTTTTCTTTTTTATTTATTAACAACTATTAATATTTGCCAAACCCAATTGTTTACAAATTATATTTCTTTTGTAAGTGAATCCAAAAAATTGTTTTTGTTCTTCCATACTACTGCTACTGCTGCTGCAACTATTGAATATATTCTTTTCTACTCTAGGCTCAAGGCCCAAAATTAACTATTGAATATATTGAATATCAGAAAGTTTGTTTCTTCTCAGTTTGACCATTGCAGCAGTATTTTACTGAAATATTGAAAAATGTTATAAACAAAGACATTTTGAACCTTCAGTTAATGTAATCTGTTGAGATGATACAGTTAAGATGAGCATTTCCATTTCCCCCTCATCTGTTGAAACTTTCACTTTTCCTTAATTCTATTCTGTAGTGTTTGGTAAATATAATAATTGTAACTTCAAACCTTGGTTGTGATGCCATACACAAAGAAACATTTGTATCAAGCTGTTGAAACAGTCTAGATGTATAGAATGAATAAAATTGTATATAGTCTATATTGTCTTCAAGTCTTTGTATGTTACTGCAGTATGCATGCATGCATTCATTCATTCATGCATGCATACATACATACATACATACATACATACATTCATACAAAGAAAATATCTGCACTGAACAATTGAGAAATTTACAATTACTCTATCCAGATTACAAGTTCAGGTTTATACCTGTAATTATTGGGGCACTGGGATATGTAATACATTGCCTAAATACCAGTCTTGAGAAATTAGGCTTCTCAAAACCAGAAAGGAGAAAACCTGATTCAAAGACCACAGATCCAATTCATTACTGGAACTGTAAAAATCTGTAAAAGTTGACAGAAGTTTATTGTTTTGCAACTATATGCATGAGAATACATACATAAAACCAAACATACAAATCTGCACACATACCTACCAACCCTTTTGATGTTGAAATTCCAATGATGGAGCCTCGTGTCAAGGTAAGAAAGTGGCTCTTTCTCTAATGGCAAAAAATCTTGAAGTAAAACTGAATAATGGATGTAAATATTTGCAGATGTGTGTGTGTGTGTGTGTAATTACTTGTATTTCAGTATTTTATCATCATTGTCATCTGCCCACTTATATCATTCGGAGAACCACATCTCAGTTCTACATTTCATTTTTTATATAGTTTGTACAACTGGATACCTTTCTTGATACCAATCACTTTACTTGAAGCATCAAGGAGTCCTAGCAACAAGACTGTTCTAGGTGTATTTTATTGAGACACCAAAAGGTTGCCATTTGTCCTCAACAAGAATAAAGGGTCCTTTTGACCCTACAGTTTCTCCCCCTTCAGTGATCATCCACTTCACAAAGTGTACTGAGTGCATTCTATCAAGGAATCAGCTCTAGTGTGACTGATTTGGACCTTATAAAACTAAAGTCTTCATTACAGTGTTTGTTAATTGTAAGTAATGCAACCAAGAAGTGGGAGGATAGTAGAGGGAGAGTGAGATAACAAAAGAAGCAGGCTGAAGTGGAGAAGGAAGCAAGGACAGATTCACTGGGGTTAGAAGTAGTTGAGTTGGGAGGTAAGAGAGGGAAAGGTAGAGGTGGACATTGGTAGGAGTATGTGGTAGAAGTCTACAAGTGGCTCAGGGAAGAAGGAATGATGACTGGCAATACACAAAGGCTGATGGTACAACCTTTTTCACTAACAGTGATAGAATAATACAAAAAAATAGAAGAGGTCAATGTTGAGTGACAGAGAGATGAAAGAACATCAAAGATACAAGAGGCTGATATAGATTTGATAGAAACATGGGGAGAGAGACCCAGTTGTGTGCATATATATGTAAACATCATCTTTGCTATCTGTGTTGGTATTGCTGGATGCCCTTCCTAATGCCAACCACTTTACAGAGTGTACTGGGTGCTTTTATGAGTAAAACTGCACCAGGGTAGTTTTACATGGCACTATAGAAATATTCATAGAAGTGGCTGATGCAAAGTAACATTTTCAAGATTCTTAAAATAAAGAACTCAAAACAAGAAGTCTGAAAGTCAACCAAAGAAATTTAATTCCCAACAAAGCCTTTGGGTGAAACAATGCATTTTATTAGACTCACAGTTATTGATTAAACACATATACATATATATACATATTATGTCTTCCTGCCGACATTTTTAAAGTCACCTTTGCCATGCCTACATGGCTAAGTGGGTCTCCTCTAGTGCTGCATGTTACCAATTATAGTGCTTTGTCACATCTGTGGGATTCAACAGCATGAGATCAGTCTCAACCACATCACACCATGTCTTCTTGAGTCTCCCTCTTCCACACACTCCATCTACTTTGTGTGCCCTGCACTTCCCCATAAAGCTGTAATCACATGCTCAACACATTGCTTTCTAGTATCTACAACTCCTCTGCATTCAAAGACTATCTCACTGCCATGTTGTTTCACAGTTCATACACAAGTATTATTCAATCTGTCAATGGAAAAACATAAACATGCATTCAAAATTTTAAAAATGTAGGTGAGATGACATTTTTTAATAATTAAAGAATAATCATATCAATGAGAATCTATGGTCACTCAACCAGTTAGAAATAGTAGCCAAATCTCCCTCAAATCACATACTAGTGTCTTAAAAAAGAAATTAAGATTACATAGGATAATGTAGTTCTAGATACACTTTTGTCTGAATAAAATATGAATGATCATGACAGGAACATATTTATCATAGGTCTACTGGATTAGGGCTGAGGTGAGGCTAAACAACAACCCCATCATAAACTAACACTGAATACATCCAGTGGAATGCATCAGATCATAAAACACTTTGGTCTCTCATTCAATTGGAATAAATCTGAAATAATAGAATATATAGTTGTTTAGCCTTAAGTATCCCCGACTGAACTCTGATCTTCCCCATCTTATTTTTAATGACTACTAATTAGTCACATTGCGTTTTTGTTTTCTTTAAAGACAGTTTTTTTTTTTTTAGAGCGGTTGCGTGAGTGTGTGATTTGAAGGAGATGTAGCTGCTGTTTCCGATAGAACCATGTAGAAGGCCCCTTGTTGCTTCAAGTACATGTGTATTGTAAATGGGGAAAATAATTCTATTAGAACACGACAGATTTACATGATTTAAATTATCACAATTTTAAAATTTACTAATTATGAATAAAATAATAATTTTACGTTTTTAGTATTTGTTTAACTACGTTCTTGGTGTGAAATCGTGAATTGAAATGTGTATTTTGGGAGGGTCATTTCATAATTAATTGTTTGACCAATTATTTGATTAACCAACTAATAGTTGGTTTATCAGAGTTCTTTCGTCGCCTTCTTCGATCTCATGAATGACATATCTTCATTCTCAGCAGTTCAGTCACTGTCTCTTGTAAGAGTTACTTTTCTTACAGATATAACGAGAACAAAGTTGTCTCCCTTGTACAATACGTTTTTTTTCTCGTTTTATTTAATATTTTTATCTTGACATTTTTTAAAGTTAGTTTTTCTGAAAAAAAGCGTAATGACAGGAAAATTCCAGCAAAGCTGTGTGATAGAAGTGTCAGACGTAGCATGCAGACCATCATATAACTTGTTTTATTCTTCTCTTCCGTTTTATTTTGACATGCGCATTGCGTTTATATCCTTCTCTTCTGTTTTACGAATTCAGTGTGCACATGCACAATGTGTGTTCATACTTCTCTTTCTTTTCCCCCCTCTTAAAACTGTTTCTAGACCACAACCATCTCATGAACCTGCGTTCTTTATTTTTTCCTCTGCCAGGAAACACCATACACTTCTGTTCAGTTCAATAGATCAGTATGAACACACACACACACACACACACACACACACACATCTTGCTATTGGAGTTACGTCAATTCAACTGTGGTGTAAAGAGCAAATTGTAATCGTGTGATCCTACAGGCCGGTCCCTTAACAGAACTTACATTAAATTGGTCACCGCTGGGACCAGTATGCTGAATGCCATCATGTTGGATAGGGAGGCAACGGAAGTTTCTTCAATGTGGCTAGATCAGATGATGTGAGGCCTAAATGAGATACTACTCTCTAAAGTAGTAATAGTAGTAGTAGTAGTAGTAGTAGTATTGAGGCATATGTTGAAAACAGCGCATTACTGCAACTGCCATTTGTTGGTGATTCCCAACTCCTGATGCATGACACACTTGCACCACTCAGGCAACAACCCTCCAATCCATGGGTCTGTTTTGGTAGTCGTTGTTGGTGACGGGTTTTACGAAGCTGGAGTGCAAATCCTACCTCAACCTCTTTTAGTCTCCTTTTACGACACACCGAGGAAATATTGGGTTTATTTTTTAACATCGGTCCCGATACAACACAAAGGCAGTGCTAACTAAGAACTTGCCAGGGCTTGATCAACTGCTGGGTCACCCGGCTGGGTCCCCTGGCTGTGTGCTTGATTGTTGAAAGACCTGAAACACTTAATAACTTCAAGAAGCATCACTGATGATGTATTTTATGTGCATCACCAGATGATGAATGACTCGCGCGCGCGCACGCACACGCAAATTTGGTCAAATACATTATTTTCAATATTTAATTTGGCTTGCAACAGACGGTTCTTTTGGTCAAACTATCGCATCTCCATCTGCTACAGATGAAAATTGTCAAAGTGTAATACAACGGTTTAGCATTTATCAAAAGTGTAGTAAGCCCCACAAACGACTTTCTTTAAACTGAAGTTGTGAATTAAAAGTTCGATTCGAACTTAATGCTAACAGCGTTATACGAATATATACAGTAAATCCTCGCATTAACGGATCCCAATTTAAATATTAATAATGCAGTTATGTATTACTATTATAGATACAAGTTATTCTTCAACTACACTTCAAAAAGAAAGTCAATAATACATGTCCTTTAATATCATTTAACGCTTTTAATTCCAAATAATATTTAATTATAAAAACTAAATAGAAAATATATACCTGTCGTACGCGCTGGAATGGAAATGTCCTATGTCTCCCGTTAGATCATCCTATCAGCTCTTTACTCTCATTTTTCGACGCGGCATCTGCAGGCTGGAAGAGGCTTCGTGGCAGGCCTCGCAGCTGATGACTGGACGTGACTGGAGAAGATCTCCAGAGGCTCGACGTCATCTTGGAGGATGCAGAGGGGTTGGTACTGGACAATCAGCGATGGAGAGCCCTGGTGGACCTGGTTGGCTCTACGCATGATGACACCTCTGGGATCCCAGCCCCATCAAATAAGATCATGAAGCTAAGAACAAGCAAACAGAAAATTTAATAATTACATATTTAACACATATGTATGCGATACATATGTAAATCAATACCACATTAAAATACAAATCCCAAACCGAAGAAAATATAAACATGAGCGAAGAAAAGAATAAAAAAAAGAAAACGAAGAGGAAGGAAGAAGAAAAAATCAATCAACACTAAGTATTTCAATTCGTCACACAACACTGGGTTCAACGGAGCCTACTGAAGCAGGTCAATACGCTCGCGACATTACTGTGGGTGATGGCGAGGTTAAGACGTTGGAACAGTCAAGCACCCTCATGGATATCACCTGACACCTTGGTAAGGCGAGCTGTCAACGATGACAAGAATTTTGTTGTTAGCGGCCCAACCACTCCAAACGTTTCAAATTCCACAGGCCGGAAGTAATGGTTCACTGATAGGTCCCAATACTTCAGGATTTTGCTCCGTTCGGTTACGAACGCAGTGACCCTCCCATTTACCGCAGCATCCAAGATGTGGGAGGTAACAAAGGAATCGTCGACTCTGGCGTCCCAGGGACAAAGTGTAAGACCATCTGGTCTCTTCCCACCACTTTTAATTTGTAATAGTACAATATATTAAAATCAACAAAAATGACGCCTATGTTTCCTTTGATTTAACAGAGTTTCCGTACCAAATGCACATTTCGTCTTCATTATATCGATGATGCGTGTAATTTACAAGTTAGAAACTAAATATTCGGGATCTTTTTTTAAAACGGGGGCCACATTTTTCATTAAAGAAACACTTTGAAACTTGGAACACTGGTAGAATGTGTCATATAAAACATCTTTTTCTCTTAGGGATTTCTTTTTTTTAAAGAAGACTAAGTTATTCCATGTTAAAGTTGTCGTATTTCTGTAATTTCAACCAATCACTGACGTCCATTCAGCCGATATACATTAAGTGCCGACTACATAAACAAACGATTCTGAAACAATTCTATCGGTGATAGGGTTAGGGTTAGGGTAAAACAGCAAATTTAAAAAGAAAAAAGCAAATAAAACGAAGAAAAAAAAAAGAAAATGAAAAAAGCAAATTTAAAATGAAAAAAGCAAATAAAACGAAGCTATGGCTTAATCAGCCAAAGGAGTAAATATAAACAACTGAATACTTGTCAGTGATTGGTTGAAATTATCGAAATAAGACAATTTTTTACATGAAATAAATTCGAATACAAAAATATTTTTCTTTTCTATAACACAAAATAGATAAGTATACGAAGTTTGAAAGTCTTTCGGTACCAAAAACACTACGTAAAACATTAATGAAAAATGTGGCCCCCGTTTTAAAAAACATGCAATATTCGTCCAATATAAAAGGATCCCCAATTTATTTTCTACAACTAAAAATTTTATAAAACCAAGAGAAATAACTGTAATTGAAACAAAGTGGTCTCCCATGAACTATTACGTGAAAGAAATTTCAGACTCTTCCCTTTGAGTGAAAGTTATTAAAAGTTTTTATATTTTCTGCTTTTCTCACAGAAATGTTGACTTATATTAAAGAATGTTATGCAATCAACGTAAGTCACGTCAACTGTAATAAATTTATTTATCATAATCGTTGTCACATATTGCTGTTATGGTCGTCATCGCTGCTACCGTCGTCGTCTTTACAAATCGCCTTACGTGTTTTGAGATCTCCCAGTTTCTTGTCGTTTCCCAACCACGAATACCGTACACTGTAACCGCTTCGCAATACATTATTTATTCACGCCACATTCTAATGGCTGCAGCACACGCACACATCTCACAGGATGTCCGAGTCAATATGGCAGCACCTAAGTGGTCTCTAGATAAAACTAGAAACAGCAGAGAAGTTTCCCTCATTTTGTACCTCTCTATCATCTTGAAACAATAGAGGAATTCATTAGATATTGCTGTATTACATAAATACGATGGTCGGTCACAGATTAAACGTCTTTGACAGGTACGAATGATCTATCCCATCTGTTTTCGCCATATGCAACAATAATAACAACAACAGCAACAACAAAGGCAGCTCTTGACGGAGTTTTGTCTATTAATTGCATAATGTTGCAGCGAACTCTGGTGAGCTTCCTCTCTCTATTATATATACATACATTAGAACGTAGCAGATAACAGCAGACCTTTGGGGCGCTATTTGGACCCTGTTGTGTCCACCACTCTGATTGTTTGGTATTGGCGCAATTTGTCTCTTACTCTAGTCGCGCCAATATGCAACCTAACCAATCGCAGCCTTCAAATAAATTTTATACCTCAATATTTAATCATAATTGTTGTTGTTTCTTTCTTTCAATTGTCAGACCTGAATGTTTCTAGTTGTTTTTGGCACTCCGTCGCTTGCGACGTCGAGGGTTCCAGTTGATCCGATCAACGGAACAGCCTGCTCGTGAAATTAACGTGCAAGTGACTGAGCACTCCACAGACACGTGTACCCTTAATGTAGTTCTCGGCAATATTCAGCGTGACACAGTGTGACAAGACTGTCCCTTTGAATTACAGGTACGACAGAAACAGGAAGAAAGAGTGAGAGAAAGTTGTGGTGAAAGAGTACAGCAGGGTTCGCCACCACCCCCTGCCGGAGCCTCGTGGAGCTTTAGGCGTTTTCGCTCAATAAACACTCACAACGCCCGGTCTGGGAATCGAAACCGCGATCCTATGACCGCG
>NC_068991.1:27845451-27847289 GCF_001194135.2 Octopus bimaculoides
TGTACACATACAGTTCAGGCAGATGTTAACGAAATTATATTAAAAATAAAACGAAGGAAAACGAACACACGTGTGTTGCCTCTCTGCAAAATGTCAGAAGTAATGGAGATTAAATACGCTTTACACCGCTTAAACTGCCAAAGGAGTAACTGTAAACAGCTGAATACTTGTCAGTGATTGGTTGAAATTATCGAAATAAGACAATTTTTTTACATGAAATAACTTCGAATACAAACATTTTTTCTGTTCTATAACACAAAATAGATAAGTATACGAACTTTGAAAGTCTTTCGGTACCAAATACACTACATAAAACATAAATGAAAACTGGTGTCCCCGCTTTGAACTAGATCCAACAAGATTTCTATAGTACAATTTGCCTAATTCGTCACTAAAAAGTACTTAGAATTAAAATTCTACTGAACTTAAAATATTGCAGCCGAGAATAACATTTTAAAAATCAAAATACATTATATTAGGTAAATTTGAGATAATTTATTTTATTTATTATGAGCATCTAAAAACAAGTAAATCTTTAAAAACATGGTACAAAAATAATCAAAAATAAGGAAATAATTTATTCTCAAACGTAGAATAATGCTAACAGAATAGCAGGAACAGGATAAAATATACATATTTTGCAGAAAAATATGGATATTTTATCCTGTTCCGGCTATTCTGTTAGCACGTCGGGCGAAATGCTTTGCGGTATTTCATCTGTCTTTATGTTCTGATTTCAAATTCCGCCGAGGTCGTCTTTGCCTTTCATCCTTTCGAAGTCGATGAATTAAATCCAGCTGCGTACTGGGGTCGATCTAATCGACTAGCCCCTCCCCCAAAATTTCGAGCCTTGTGCGTAGAATAGAAAAGATTATTCAGCATTTGAGAATAGTTTAGGAAAGAAACGAACGAATTTATTCGACGACCCAATATATAAAAATACGATTCCGGAGGAGAAAGAAGAGCCCACGATAATATTTAAATCACTCTTTATTTATCGATCCCAAATGAATGAAAAGGAAAGTTAAGATTTTGAACTCGTAATAGAGTCACAGAAGACATAATTATATATCATTTGTATATGAGGTTTCTAACGACTGCTGATTGGCAGCCTCTAAGCAGTGCTTTGCTTTATAATATGTAAATTATTAAAAATATATAAAACTTCGTAATAGTCGTGGTGGTGGTGGTGGTCGTCGTCGTCATCATCATCATCATCAAAATCATAATCATCACCATCACTGCTACCACAGCCATCACCACCACTGTCGTCGTCATCATCATCATCCTCATCATCATCATCATCATTTATACTATTTACAGATGACCATTTATACTATTTATAGATTCAGATTTGCTGAATTTGTAAGGAATGTGTTCGAATCATTTAGCAGGACATCAATGTTTTATCTATTTTACACATTATTATTCGGTTGCGGTTCATGAATAATATTTAACATTCTTGAATTTTACTAATAACACGAAAAAACAGTTTGATTCCACACAATGAATACTTAATTACGGTTAATAACACACACTACAATGTAGCGTAGATAATGGCCAGGTTCAGGCTTTTGTGAGTGTGTGTGTGTGTGTGTGTGTGTGGTAGGACAGACAAACACAAAGGCGCGCGCGCACACACACACAGAGGATTGAATGAAAAGAACGCAACAAACGGGAAAATTTTACAAAAACATAACAAACAGAAAAATAGACAAAACCATAGTACACGGGAAGTTCGTAGCTGATTCTTTATCAGTCAGTGTCCAGCAACGAATCCCTTATATATATGTGTGTGTGTATACATACATACATACATACATATATATATACATATA
>NC_068991.1:27848190-27851187 GCF_001194135.2 Octopus bimaculoides
CTTGCTGACTAGTGAACAGAAAAAGTGACATAAACTGACCAATCTCAGACACAACTGGAATCATTCGAAGGGAAGAAACTCTGTCTCTCCCAGAAGGGGTTTCGTTCCGAAAAAATTTCGTTTCAGATTTTTCTCACCACCCAGCTGACAAAGATAGTATTTTTATCTTCATTAGTAAACACATGACGAACATGATGCGAACGAGCCAGGGAAAAATGATTATCGGCATTTCGTCCGTCTTTACGTACTGAGTGCAGATTTCGCTGAGGTCGACTTTGCCTTTCATCCTGTCAGGGTCGATAAATCAAGTACCAGTGAAACACTGGAGTTGATGTAATCGACTAGTCTCCTCCCACCAAATCTCAAGCCTTGTGCCTTTACTAGAAAAGATTATCAATATTGTTATTTTCTTTATTTTATCACTACTTATCAATAGTTCTACAACAATATTACTATACTCACTTATCCATTATGACTTGGTACCGGCGACTGTGGGGGTCACTCATTGTTGTCCACACTACTCTGCATATCACATATTTCCTCTTCCTTCTGCCTGTCTGTTTCTTCTTCTTCTTCTTCTTCTTCTTCTTCTTCTTCTTCTTCTTCTTCTTCTTCTTCTTCTTCTTCTTCTTCTCCTTCTTCTCCTCCTCCTCCTCCTCCATCTCTCTCTCTCTCTCTTTCTCTCCTTCTCTCTCTCTCTGAAAGTATCTGTCATTACAGTATCGAAATGCGATTGTTTCAGTTAGTGGAATAGTTTCATTTTTAAAGTGAAAGTATTTGACATGAGTGTTTTTGTTTCACTTTTGACACGTAATACTTAAATAGTGGAGGAGATATTATGTTGCCGTGGGCTCGAACTCTGCAAGAAGTTAAAAAAATTTTTTGACTAAAACACAACTGGAACCCTAAGTAAGGCATGTGAAAAATTTGAATGAAATTGGTTGCGTAGTTCTCGAGTTTTAGGGATTCACACAGACAGACAGACAGACAGAAAGACAGACAGACAGACACACATTCTCATTTTTATATATATGGATTATACTCTTTGTTTTCTCTCCATACAAGCAAAACACAACGCTTGGTACCTTTAATGAAGGTCTGAAAAAGTGCTATTCTAATGTTTAAAACTAGAAATATTACGTAAATTTTCACATAGAAATTTTTCGTGAACTGGCATTGAAAACAGTGTGGTACAGAAACAATTGTAACAGGTCATTAAAGATGTAATAAACTCTTTCTTTGTCTCCTTATTTGAATCATATTTTATTCTTCGCTAAATCTATACACTGGTTTTATCGTCTTGGCACCTGGATTTTCTGCACCTGGAGAATTTCAGTCTTACATAAGACTATAATCCGAGAGCGTAGAAAGCCTAAAGCTTAGATTTAGTGCTGCATTTGGAAATACACATGCACACACACACATACTGCCTAACTCAGTACCCTCACCACCTACACCATTATACAAATACCCACACACATTGTTCAACTCAGTACTCACACCACACACCATTATACGCACACACACACACACCATTATACGCACACACACACACACCATTATACGCACACACACCTTTTCACTCCACGGATACTAGCACCCAACGCCTCACAGTACCCATACTACATACCATTATGCATACACCCACACACACTCTCCGATATCCTCACCACACACGCCATTATACGAACACCTTTGCACATTGTTTACAACTCGCTACCCACACCACACACCATTATGCACACTTCCACACACACACACACTCACATGCACATGTTTTCACACACTAGCATCCTATACCTCCCAGCCCCTAACTCTTGTCACCGCTATCCTACCTTGCACCTCTTTACATTCCCACCACAACACAGTAATCACTCCAAAAAGCACACACAATGCACATGCACACGTCAACTGAGACACACAAGCGTTTGGCACACAAACACATACACACACGCGATAACCTCACACACATACTATACATAGCCTCACACACCCATACACGAAACGCACGTCACTCCACAAAATGCAAGCACTTACTTAAAAACACACACACACACACACACACACACAAACACACACACACACACATGCACACACACACAGACACTCCCATACGTACACAATGGCCCACATAATTTTAAGCTCACTCACACATACATTCATACACGCTCGCTCCCATTCATGTATGCACACTCACACACACCATTCTCACATATACACACGCGCTTGCGCATTCTAGTTCAGTCGGGTCACCATCATCATCTCCATTTCACTCAGCTTCTTTCTTCCGGTCATTTCATCATACTGAACCGTTATTCCCTACACATTTCTTTTCTCACTCGGTTTTTTTTTCTCTCCGTTCCAGCAATACGCCAGACTGGAACTTTTTCTTGAGAACATACTCTTCGTGGTTAGGCGATTTGACGTCTATATCTAGCATATAGGAGTCCACTTTGGTGGTCATTCCTCTTAATTTTGTATGTAATATAATTTTAATCTTCGGATTTTTTAAATAAGCTAAGCCACTGGTTTTAATTGATTAATATCAATTTCTACCCTCATTTTTTATTTTATATATATACTAGCAGAGGCACCCGGCGTTGCTCGGGAATGAAATTGTTGCTTATATACTTGAAGAAAAAAAGGCAAAATATGCTGTATAGAAATTTGAGAGGACATTCTGTAGATGGACTCTCAGATGAATGATGGCTGGGCGCCTCTCATGAATGGGGAAAATTGAAGATGTGCCAAAAAGCCTCATTGGTACTTGGAAACTTTTACGAAAATTAAAATGGGGATTAAATGAAATAAACGATTTACGTGAATATCCTCACAGGAGTAATTGAAATAAATGGCGATTGTGGAACCTCCCACGCACGCGCGCGCGCATACACACGTGTGTCTTTGTAAATATGTTTGTATACATTTATGTATGTGTGTGTTTGTAAGAGACAGAGTGTGAATGAGAGAGAGAGGTTTGTTGTCATGTATACGTAC